>NC_134710.1:122432085-122717085 GCF_043290135.1 Rhipicephalus microplus
AAAATTTTTATTCCGAAAGGCAAATTGAAATAGCCACTAAACAAATTGAGAAAGTAATCACTCAGGATAATAAAACAGTGTGGACATACACGAATCTAATTAGACTGTTTCAGTTAGAGCTTGCTAAGGCACATGACAAGTCACCCCGCAAAAGAAGACAGAAACCCAAGAGTTGTTGGGATGAGGAAGTCAAGAGAGCCATAGAAAAACGCCAGGAAGCCTCTAGGGAACACAGGCATGCTAAGCAGCGGGGTGAACCAACAGATGATGTTGAAAGAAAATGGGAAATCTTTCTAAGCTGTAGAAGGGATGCATCTCTTCTGATCAATGAAAAGATTAGAAGAAAAGGAGCTCAGTGGCTGGCAGAAGTACATAAAAAAAGATAGAAAGGCAGCTGCGAAATTTCGGAACCATCTAAGCTCCCTAAGAAATGAGACGAGCCTAGAGCAGAGGTTTATAACTACAGCTCAAGGTGCTAGGCTATAAGGGGACGAAGCTATCGAATATATAAGAACAAGGGTGATAGAAAAATTTCTACAAAGAAGTGCTTTATGCACCACAATAGACAAGGACGAATCAAGTGGCGCAATGGCTTCATTTTCACAACGAGAGTGGGAAAGGGCTGAGAAAAGGGTTCCTAGTAGTACATCAACAGGCCCTGATGGCATTCCAGTTATGCTGATAAAGACATTAGGTCCGAAGTCTAAGCAGGCTTTGAGAGAGGCAGTGAGTAAATAATAATCGACGGAGAAGTTCCCGATAGATAGAAACTAAGCAGTATGAGCATGATCTATAAAGGAAAGGGTAACAAAGCTGGCATAAACAACTACCGTCCTATAACAGTGACATCAGTGGTCTACAGGCTGGCGATGCAGATTATAAAGGGAAGACTGCAGGCATGGATAGAGGATGAGGGGGTGCTGGGGGAACTGCAGAATGGGTTTCGGAAACACAGGAGGTTGGAAGACAATCTGTTCTCACTGACGCAGTGCATCGAAATAGCAGAAAAGAAACACAGGCCCCTGTGCCTAGCATTTTTTGGATGTCAAGGGAGCGTACGATAGCGTGGTTCAAGAGGAATTGTGGGGAATACTGGACACACTAGGCATGGAAGATGTAGTCACTAATATTTTAAAGGATATCCATAAAGGTAACAAGGTAATTATAAAGTGGGAAAAACAGGTATCCAAGCCTGCAGAGGTAAAACGGGGGCTTATTCAGGGGTGTCCCCTGTAACCCTTATTATTCATCATGTACCTACAAAGATTAGAGGCCAAATTATAAGGAAATGGACTGGGCTTCAACCTCTCTTTAGTAAAACAAGGAAAACTCATCGAACAGGCACTACCAGCATTGATGTACGCAGATCATATATTGCAAATGGCCGGCAAAAAGGAAGATTTGTAGAGATTGGAGGACATCTGCGGTATGAGGGAGATAGGTTAGATTTCAGATTCAATAAGGAAAATCAGCAGTCATGATTCTCAATGACAACGAAGGTAGTGAGCTTAGAATGCAGGAGGTCACGCTAGAGATAACAGATAAATACAAATATCTGGGCGTAAGGATAAGCAATGGGAACGAGTACCTAAGGGAACACAAAACATACGTGAACACTAAAGGTAACAGAAATGCAGCAGTGATGAAAAATAGGGCACTGTGGAATTACAATAGGTATGATGTTGTGAGAAGAATATGAAAAGGGGTCATGGTTCCTGGTCTGACGTTCGGCAATGCGGTCTTGTCCATGAGATCAGAAGTTCAAGCAAGATTAGAAATTAAGCAACGTGGTATAGGTAGGCTTGCCTTAGGAGCTCACGGGAATACACCAAATCAGGGAGTACAAGGCGATATGGGATGGACATCATTTGAGGGCAGGGAAGCTAGCAGCAAGATAAAATTTGAGAAGTGATAGTGAGAAATTGGGGAGGAGCGTTGGGCTAGGAAGATTTTCAGCTACTTGTACATGAAGAATGTCGATACAAAATGGAGGAAGTGAACCAGGAAGTTGACTGGTAAATACTTAGAAAACAGCAGGTGGCGAAACCAAAAAGCACTATTGGTTAAGAAGAAAGGGAAGGAAACGGAGACTGACATGTGGAGAATGGGCATGATGAAGAAGTCCGCACTAGAGATCTATCGAACTTTTGAGCAAGAAATTTCCAAGGAAAGAATCTATATGATAATACTCGGGTAGTTCTCTACTGTTTGAGGCCAGGACGGGAGTATTGCGAACCAAGACATATCGAACCAAATACGAAGGGGTAGACACGGTATACAGTGCATGTGGAGAGGAGGAGGAAACTGCCGAACACTTGATAATGTTCTGTAAAGGGCTTCAGCCTATAGATCAGGATGATGGTGCAGAATTTTTCAAAGCACTGGGGTTTAGGGACAGAGAGGGCAAAATAGTCTTTAAGCGGGTGAAATTAACTAGAAGGAGGTTATCTGATTGGTGGCTAAAGTCAAGGCACGAGTGAAAATTAAACCCTTCACTGCAAAGTACGAATCTTCAACCTCACTAGTTGAAGGGAAAAAATAAATCTAGTTTTTGGTTGATTAAGTATTATGGGTTGGTGGGGCTAGCCACCGCCCGATCTAAAGGGTACAGTCATATCCATCCATTCATCCATCCGCCTTTCTGGGCACGCCCGGTTTCCATGTGGAGGGATAGGGTCTCTCGTATAAGAACATACATATACTGTTACTTTTGAACACAAACATTCCTTTGAAATAACGCTTGTCCCGCTGTGTCTTCCTCATTCCTGTCTGCTAGCACTATGGCAAATTTCGAAGAGAGAACAAAAAGATCACGATGATGATAAATATTTTGATGATAATGATGATGGTGATTATATTAATCACTGCTTGGGGGATATTACAAACCAAAAGCATGGATATGGTCATGAGACACGTCGTAGTGGGGGCCGATTACGGATGGTACGAAAAAAAAACAGGCGTTAAAAAACGAGAACAGCGGGAAACACAGCACAGCTGCCTTCAATTTTCGTTAATTTTGTTTATTGCACATGTACCTGTGGCATATCAGGATTTAAACCGGCTTATCTTTCTGCCATTCGAAATTGCAGAGCTCTGTCACAATTATACTAAATTAGACAGCATGCCTAACATGGAAAAAGTGGTTTCATGTGTCATTTTGAAGTGGCACAAGTGAGCAACGGCGCAGCGTTCGCACGCACTCTCACGTTTCTCCCTATTTCTTCACTTCACCGCACATGACTTATCTTTGGTGCAGGCGATCGCTGCGCATACAGTACAAAAAAGAGAGAAAAAGCAAATGTTACCTTCATGGTTTGTTTCCGTTTGTGCACGGGGAGTACAGGCGGGCAACTGTAACGGTGAATTTCAGCACTGAGGCAGAAGATGCTTCGTTCATGAGATGCTGTTGGATACAGCAGCTATAAGTGACGGTGTATGCATAGATACCATAATCCTCTTCCTTGTATCATTTCTCAATTATCTTGCGCGACACTCTCATTGAACTCCACTACCCTTCATAGATCACCATGTACCTAATTGATGTATCATGCATTAATGCAGTCTGATGATGTCACATATCAGGATTGGCAGCAGATAGACACAGACAGCTGCTAAATGTGCATGATTGAGGTCAAGAAAACTTCGCTGCAAAGAGTATGACTTGTATTTTGAAGGTTCCGAAACTACTCGCTTTCAAATGGCTAAAAAACGAATTTTTGCAAATTATTTAATGAAGAATTTATATATATCTTACGCATCAATAAATTTGGAAGCTGTGCGTAGAATTAAAGATAAATAAAATAAGGTCCGCTTCAGAAGAATTGAAGGGTGAAAGCAGTGCCGAACACCACAGAACACGGCATACGACTATTTATTAATGCTTCGCGGTTAAAAAAAAGAGTTGAGTTAATAGTAGTGCACCATTGTTTTAACCAGTCATAACTAGGGGGATGGTTTGCAAGTTGCTTCAAACCATGGACCTATTTGTTAGACTAAAGTTCCATCCTTCCTCGAAATTACCTAGCCAAATCACTCCACCAATTAGGTGATGCACAACCATCCAACGAACCAAGATAAAGCTCTCAATGTTAGTCTTCCCAATGCCCATGCCGAGTAATTATCAACATGTTTAACCAAATTAAGACGCACGCTCTAGTCCTAGTGGAGCACCACCAACAATTACCTTTAGAATTCAGCTTTGCAATCATACCGACTCCAGGTGCGAAACTTTATTGATGACCGGCAAGGCACACGTTAGCGCGAAGTGGGCGACTCCCACGATGGGACCGCCAGGCTAAGCCTGCCGCGGCCGCTCCGTGGGCCTGCTGCACACCTCGGTATTGGTCGGCCAGGAGGGAACTGTGGAGCGCCGCCTCCCACCTAGCCGAAGTAGTATCAGGGTTAGTGTTCGCTGCCGTGCGCCCCCAGATCTTGTGTGCAAGCGTGGATACATCCCCGCATGCGGGACAAGCATCATTAGGGAACACCTTGGGGATGAATGGCGTGTATAGGGAGCGCAGATTAGGGTATACGTCTTGGTCTGCGATTGTCTGGGAGTAAGGGCCTGAGGCCTATTATAAGCTTTTGGTGAGGGAGTGGGCATACACTTCGCGCGAGGTAACAATTGCACTACTACGTCCGTGACAGATAACCTGGCTTCCCAGAAGCCACTCGCCGTAAAATTTCAGCTACTCAGTCGGATCACTGGTTGGCATTGTTTATGGTCGAATCTAGGGCGGCAAATATGATCGGCTTCGAACCTCTGACCTTAGTTCTTGAACAACATTCTCGACGAATGCTTTCGCAGTAGATTGCAACACAACTCTCTTTTGGAAGTGGTCACGGTCGGTTGTACAAGGCAGGGGCGTTGCCAGAAATATTTTTCGGTAAGGCGGAGGGGGCGAGGTTTTACTGTTCTTTATGTGTCTTCATGCTTGCACTTGTATGTGTGCGTTTACTATACACATGCAAAATATACACATGTCCCCCCCCTCCCCCCTCAACAATACGGCAACGCCAGCGGTACAAGGCAAATTCCGCACAACACCACCTAAGGTGAAGTCTTCTAGTTAATGTCAGGACGAATGTATCTTTGAATTCGCTGCGGATTGCGCAAAGAAGAAACCGAAGGCGGCCATTTGTTTTAATCCCAGTAAGTGTTGGCAATGAGTCCATGAATACGATATCGTCAGTTAAAAATTGGCTGGCACTCGGATTAATTGGTTGTGCTTCGTGATTGAACAGCAGCAGCGCGGTCACAGACAAAGAAGTGCTGCGTATTCGAGGGCTTTGTCTTTGTCTACGCTGCCGTTGACTCGTCATCGGGTGAAGCGTAGCAATATCGCGGTGCTCGGTGGGGGAGGTGTGAACGTGCAAGCTTTCAATGAATCACACCGTGACATCACAGTGATCACACCTAGTTCCTTGGGGGCGCAGTACGGCCATCTTTGAAGACACGAACGTAGCGTTGCAGAACCTAATGATGGGCATATGGGCCAGATGCGCCACTAAATCTGTTGAACATACGAGAACAATGTATACGCACATCCTTTCCGAACTCAGGAATGGTGCCCCCTTCACAGCAAAATGTATTGTCATTGGACACTCTAACACAAAACCCAGTTGAGTTCATCGAGAGAAAACAGCGACAACAAGGGAGAAAATTCAGTGAAAGCATTATGTGTGCCTTTATTATGAAGTATCTCGTATTATTCCGCCAAAACACAAGCGACAACAACATCGCAAGTCTTTCCTCACGCATCTGACAGTCATGGATTTAAACAAGAATGCAGACGCATTGCGAGCGGCGACAGCCCTCGCTCAAGCGTTCAACACACGAGAACTGTTAAACACAACCTTTTCCAACTCGGGAAGGGAGAAATGTAGCGGGTCGTGTGGCGATAAGGCAATTACGTGCACCACAAAACAGCTTCAAGCAACGGGATGCAAAAAGGTACGGGGTGGGCTGGTTGCAAGAAAAGAGCGGTGACAGCGTACACACACTGGTGACGAAGGTTAGCATGACGAGTATACCTTGCAAACCTCAAGCATACAGGCGTAGACAGTATTCAAGGTGTCCCCAGCGGACGGCCCACGCAACGCAACATAAAGCTGGGGAGTGGCTGTTGCTGCTGGAAAAAAGGGAGGCAAAAGGGAATGCAGAAGCAACCAATTTATCCTGGATAGTGAAGATCAAAGACTCACAAAGCCGACGTTTTGCTCTATCTAAGTGCCACCGTGGTCCCTAAAACAGTTTTTCTGGCTCACACGTGAGTTAATAGAAAAATTCTTTGTGTCTTTCTCGGTAATATATATGTACAATGCCCTGCATGCCAGCGTCCGCTAAACAGCCTATATCCCCACATTCGATCAGTCTAACAATAGATTTCTTTTTCTTTCTTGTAGTGTACATTGAAGAGCACCAGTCATAACACATGCGCCGCACACAGACGAGAGACAGACCTGGTTGATGCTGAGTCGTGGTTCGCGCAATACTCCAAAATAGAACGACTTCGCATCTCGTATGCAAACGACTGTCTGATACCTATATTATGTACACGCTACAGTGCGTTATGTACAGGCGTTCACGTCGTCGTATCCAAACGGCTTATGCACAGCTTAATATATATGTATATTCAATATATTTATACAGGGTGTCCCACGTAACTTTAGCCAGAGTTCAAAATATGCCAGAACGCGTATTTACGACGCGACCAAATGCATCTTGCTCACCCTTGCTTGTAGTTAGTCAGTGTATTTTTTGTGTTCTCAAATATTGTTTATTAGATAAGTTTAACTAACTAACTTTTGAAGAAACCAAGATAGACAGAAAATTTCAATGTGAAAGTTGTAGATCGCTTTGCAAAACGTCACATTAGACATTTTTGAACTTTATAACTGCTAGGTATTAGTGTCTTTCTGCTAACTACAAATGCCCGCGAAATACAAAAAAATACTACGTGAGAAACCCACTCGGGCGCCAGTGCGCACAACGATTCTTATGATCCCTAACATTCCGCGTACGAACGAGCATAGCCTGTGCCCCATTGCGCTGTCTCGGCAGGGCCGCAAGGATGGTGGTGGCTTTACGATGAACACGCTTTGCTATCACCCACAAAAACGATAACCGCTGTGACTGCTTATCGCTGTAATGAACCATTGTGAAGGAAGCGTATCGATCGTAGGCGGAACGTTAGGGAGCACTAGAATCATAGTGCGCACTGACGCGTGAGCGGGTCTGTCTCGTGCTATTTTTTGTATTTCGCGGGCATTTCTAATTAGCGGAAAACACCAATAATTAACAGATATGAAGTTCAAAACTATCTATTTAGATGTTTTGCAAATCGATCTACCACTTTCTTATTGAAATTTTTTATCCATCTACGTTTTCTTAAAAGTTCGTTAATTAAACAGATCTAATAAACAACATCAGAGACCACAAAAACTAGTGTTTATAACTTCAGGCAACGGTGAGCAACATGCATTTTGTCGCGTCATAATTACTTGTTGCGGCATATTTTTAAACTCTGGCTAAAGTTACGTTGGACACTCTGTATATGTAAAATATTTCAATATGCGATCTTTCTTATGTTTCACATTTAGTTTCTGAAATATAGATCACTTGTCTCGTTAGCGGTGGTGAACACAAGTCCAGTTCAGCATTGAAAGGTGCGAATTTGCTGTGACATTCATTCACCGCGACTGCTAGATCACGTTCATTTCCTTGAAACCACCTATTTACAGCCCATATACCAACTATTTTGTTCGATTCCATAGTCACCTATTGTGCTACCTAACGTAAGAATACGAAAATCGCTTAACAATTCCTTTGATTATTCAGCGTGTTAATTAAAATTACTCAGGAACGGTGATAACGAGAAGATAAAAATAACTATCCCGACAAACTGTGGAGTATTGTGGATAAGTAGCAGATAAAAACGCGAATACCAAAAAATAATAAAAGCTAAACCATAATGCCTGACTGTAAACAGAAGTACAAAATGGTAGAATAACTTAAGCCTTTGTTACCATCATCCGTCAGTAACTGAAGGCGGTAATTATAAATATATGTCACAGTATGACTTTATATCGCCGCTGTCCAACCACTAACTTACAATGAAAACGCGGGAGACATTGAACATTATTTGGGTCTTTGAATAACTAACAAAGTCATGCCGGTTTGTGAAAAAAAAAAACTACTCTACTTTCTTGTCATACATCTAATTTGGCACATTGAATGAATAAAAAAGCTATTTTCGATGCAGTGCTGCAGTGCTGATATTTAAATCGTGCCTCACCCTATACAGCGTCGTTATGGTGGTCTTTGGTGGTGGGTTAAAGAATATTACTGTTCTTTTTAAAATTGAAAGCAATGGCTTTAATAAAAGTTAGCACGTGTTATTGCGTTGTTCTATGAGTTAAGTCACAAGATCGAATCAAGCGCATCAGTGGTACCCACGCCCTTAGAATAACGAATGATTTTTTTTACACTAACGTAGAGTGTTATGCCATATAATGTCAAACTTGCCGCGTGCTTCTCTACAGGCAAGTATGACAACTGCGCTGTCTTTTCAACGCGATCTGAGTAACACAATACAAAATGTCAATTATTTCTGGAGATTCTGCAAGGAATGTCAATATGAGCCGTAAATCAGCTATTGGCCCGTACATTGTCAATGCGTCACATTTAATATGAAACGCCGGTGTGGCGCCCACCATTTTCCCGTTCGTATTACACCAAGTTAGCTCAACGAAAAAGAAAACTTATTTGAACTACCAATTAACCTATTTTTATGTAAAAAATGTTGCTTGATTCATTATTAACGTCTCTTGAAAAACAAAGGTATTTCGTACTGCTCAACACGAGGGAATTGTACAGCCGCTTTACTAAACGATTTAGGAACTTTTTCTCACATATTTTATGGACGAAAATATTTAATTCTATAACAGCGGCTGACAGTGTTGGTGTACTCTTTCTGCCGAGGTCAGGAAACAGGGTAGCTTTGACACGTCCTTTCGCAGTTCAACCGTCACAACATATACTTTCAACAGACACGATCAATCACTTGGGGCTACTGACAAGCAACGCACGCCACTCGTTCAACCGTACGATCAGTAGTAGCCCGAGGAATGTGCCACTGTAAGTATCACCGTGCAACAAAGTGCACAATTACATTCTCGGAGCGAAAAAACAAAAAAAAATGCAGCTAAAGTGGCCTTCTGTACAACCACTATAATGACTTTTGTGCCTCCAGTTCGCCTTCTGCGTCTGGAGGTAGTTACACAAGTGCCACAGTACCACTCGAAGTGTTTGCGGAAACCCAACGGTGCGCATAAGTCATCAGGAATGCACGCAGATGCTAACACGCCACTGGGCGATCACCGAAGACTTGCAGCGACAGTGGACCCTTCAACCACGTTTCGCTGGCCAACAGCCCCAAAAGTTGATTGCGATCTTCCGTGAAGCCATGTGCACAGGCTCGGAGCGCACTCTGCGGAGCACAGCTGTTGCCAGTAGCGATGCTGGCTTCTGGCCAGTCACTGCGCGTTGGCAGCCGACGCGGCGGCGGCTGCGAACGGCTGCAGGACGGGTGGTTGAGGCGCTGACGCGGCGAGGGTGGTGCCGGAGCGGCGCTCCGCGTCCACCGAGCGGTTCCTAAGCAGAGTCTGCGTGACCTGTAGGTGCTTGCGGATGTACGTGGCGTTCGGGTCCAGCGTGGTGGCGTGCTTGAAGCAGCGCTCGGCTCGACTTAGCTCTCCCCGCTCCACGTACACGACGCACAGGTTGTGCGAGCCTTGTACGTTGCCAGGATCCAGGGCCAAGATCCTGCGGTAACACTGTGGCCAGAGAGGAGGTGGGAAGGGAGTGGTGTCACAGGAGGCGCGATGGTTTCAGGGATACACCACGCGTGTAGTGTAAAAAAAGGAAAAAAAAGAAAGCAAGTAAAAGATGAAAATCACATATATTTCCAGGTGATTGCGCGCGGATTCATGTTTATTTAACTCTGTTAGGTGAAGTGGTGGCAACCTTATTATTCAGAACATATTATTATCCTACAGTGCCACAAGATAGCTGCTTTTGCTGATTGGTACAACATAATAACCCCCCCCCCCCCCCCAACCACTTTCTTTTTTTTTTCTTCAGTGATAAGTTGTTTGCAGAAAAGAGACGAGATAAGACAGAGAACTCTGTCGTATTTGGTAATTTCTTTCCTTCTAGTATTCTGTGCATTGGTTTTGGGACATTAAACACCACAAATCAATCAATCAGTATTCTGTGCATTAAGGAAGTTTCCCTGGTGAATTATATTCTACAGTGTCATTCACGATAGACAATCTCTTCGCTACTGCACTGATCTCAATAATATACAGAGGGCGCTTGAACGCCCCACGAACACTATAAGAGCAAATCTATACGAGCAGAGGAATCAGTTCTCTTCGCACTGAAACCCATTCCCGAGCAGGTTTTGTACACGCGGTTCTTCTTAATTGTCTCCGTCTGATGCAAGGATGCATGTGTATATATAGTGCATGTCATATACCATTTTTTCCCACGTTGTGTTCCTTAATGTGCACCCATATGCGAGCAGACGAGTAGTTTTACATTGAAGTCCCAGCGAGGTGTGACGACCACAGCTCAAATCACAAAAGTGACATCGAGCTAAGCAGCACAACAACATTGATTGATTGATTTGTGGGGTTTAACGTCTCAAAACCACCATATGATTATGAGACGCCGTAGTGGAGGGCTCCGGAAATTTCGACCACCTGGGGTTCTTTAACGTGCACCCAAATCTGAGCACATGGGCCTACAACATTTCCGCCTCCATCGGAAATGCAGCCGCCGCAGCCGGGATTTGAACCCGTGACCTGCGGGTCAGCAGCCGAGTACCTTAGCCACTAGACCACCGTGGCGGGGCCAGCACAACAACATTGCTACTGGGTTAACATGGCCGGCCTGAGGCTTCATGTGGCCGGGGCCCCCTCCTCGCACTGATGAAAGTGCCTCACATTATGCACTAATTCATACAAAGCCACAAAAGAGCTACCACTCTTTAACATCCCCATTGAATCCTCAAAAGGCGGCTTGCACAACCGCCTATATATATGTCTGGCATCAAGTTTTCGAGAAGCCGTAATTTCTGTCATCTGTGCGTTTCTCCATGTCGTCTTTACATGTAGTCTTGCAGTGGGCTTTTGCAGTACTACTACCCCGAATGTCGATGAAGCCGTCACAGAAAGTGCATCCTTTTGATACATGTTTTGCGCTTCGGGTATAACACGTCCATATGGTTCTATACATTCACTTTCTACAAGTACTTGCGTGTAGCCCTAGGGTCAAGACTCTCGTATTCGCACTGTGGTGGCCCGGGTTAAAACCAAGCCCCACCAGGAAAATTCATTTTCTTTTATTCAGGCATTTTTCGAATTTGCTGTCGGAAGACACGAGAAGTACAGATGAGTGCAAACACCAGTTGTTACACTTCGCTGCGTATGAAAAGCACGCTCTTTTCGCAAAGGGGGCCTGTGTAGCGATGGAAGTGACCTTTGTGGGCCAGGAAACTAACGCAATCGTTCCGGTGAAAACACGATTCTCCCCAGCAAAAAATAAGCGCGCGCACAAACATGTGACCCCCCCCCCCCCTATTTTCGGGGCAATGTACATACGCGTGGGAGATAAGCGCGCGTGGGCCGCATCGTGACAAGCTGGGCGCCGAGCACGGGCGTCTTTTTTTTTCTTTCTTCGGTTTTAATATATATAAATACGTAGGGAGCACTAGAATCATCGTGCGCACTGACGCGCGAGCGGGTTTGTCACGTGGTATTTTTTATTTCGTGGGCATTTGTGTTTAGCAAAAAACACTAATACTTAACAGAGATAAAGATGGAAACTGTCTAATCGGATGTTTTGCAAACCGAGCTACAACTTGCTCATTGGAATTTTTTATCTATCTTCGTTTCCTAAAAAGTTAGTTAATTAAACAGATCTAATTGAACAATATTTTAGAACACAAAAATTGTGTGAATAACTACAGGCAACGGTGAGCAACGTGCATTTTGTCGCGTCGTAAATACTTGTTCCGGCATATTTTTAAACTCTGGCTAAACATACGTGGGGCACCCTGTATATGTGCAATATTTCAATATGCGATCTTTCTCATGTTTCACATTTAGTTTCCGAAATATAGATCACTTGTCTCGTTAGCGGCGGTGAACACAAGTCGAGGTCTGCATTGAAAGATGCGAATTCACTGTGACATTCATTCACCGCGACTGCTAGATCACGTTCATTTCTTTGAAACCACCTATTTACAGCCCATATACCAACTATTTTGTTCGATTATATTGTCAGCTACTGTGCTACATAACGTAAAAATACGAAAATTGCTTAACAATTTCTTTGAATATTATAGTATACATATAAGTATACATATACGTATACATATACGGTGAATATACATACACACAAAAGTATACATATACGGTGAATGACGGTGGTGGCGACGGAACAGAAACAACCGAGACTGTCCATATAATTGCTATCGTAACAAAAGAGCAGTGAAAAACTATTAACTAAATACCATATTAGTGTCACCCAAACCACAACTAACTTGTTTTCCATTATCATATCAGTGAGGCTATGTGCTACTGCTAGCAACAAATAATCCCTGAATAGTCCAATTTATTGTCCCTATGAGCATATCTTTAGATAAATTGTAATATCAAGAGAGATTTGTTTCACCACAGACACTTCAATAAAAAAATAATTTTTTTTTAAAGTTGGCTTTGTCGCCCTAAGATCTGAACCGTGGCAGAGCACGCTTTACAAAGCGTACTGCTTGATTCGATCAAGCGGCTGCAATATTTGTTGCTCTTTTCGCGTTAAGAGTGTTACTTGTTTCTCTTTGGAAGAAGAACAAGAATACAAACGCTCATAGTTTTGGGACAAGACAAGACTCTTAAGGACCCCAATAGGCTGCAGGTACTTCGCAGGATGGTCAAGATAATATGGAACCATAGCACACGTGTATATAAATGACGCTGGGAGAGGAGGCTTGTGGCTATCCGTGTCGAGTCTAAATGAAGTCACACCAAGTGGCAAACCCATAGCATAAATACATTTGCAAACATGCAAGAAAAGGTAGACGTGATTATTTAGTTCACTGGCTTTCGTATTTAAAACTTTCAGTTAGGTTTTGTGATTATATAGTATTTTCATTATTATGCAATTACCAATTAACGTAGAATTTTTTCGCAAGTTTGCGATGACTTCCCTTCCTGTCTTCTATCTGTCACTTCCCACCCCAGCTGCTTTGCGCAAAACTAGTGCTGACAAAGACGAAAAAAAAAAAAAAAAACTACTTCAGCGAGCATTCCACACTGACGCTAAGGATCGTCGGGCGTCTGGGCACAAAAGAAGTAGACTGCCCCCGCGTCGGCGGATAAGCGGGGGCAGCGCCGGGTGAGCGAAGGACCCCGCTCGCGCCGCGATGCACCCCACTCGTTCGCAGCGTGCCTGCGACAGTGCTGGTAGGGATTTGCTTTGTTTGATTGGACGTCCCGTACGGGTGTTTCGTCGCACCGCCTTAGTGGAGCTTCCTTTTGTTTGCGCGGGATTAGGCACCCAGGGCCCGAGCCACTAATCTTCGAGACTCACCTCTTCGGCAGCCTCCAAATCCTTGAGGTGATTGACGTTGATGTCTCCGAGCAGCACTAAGCCCTTGATGTGGTTCGGGTGGTACTGGACCAAGGGAGGCAGGGAAATGGAAGCAAAGAAATGCACCAGTAAGGCTGCATGCGCGACGACATATGCAGCGTCGGCGTGGGCCAGTAGGGACACTGCTTATTCCGCGGCCGCTGCCAACAAAGCCCTGTTGTTGCCTTGTCGCAGGCTTTCGCGCTGAATAGGTGCCAGTCCTATGTGTGCACACATGGCTACCGGACCCGTTGCTCGATTTCGATGGAACGGGTTACATCTCGTGATGACTTGTATAGTATTACATGGAAATGATAATGAGAGCTTTTCTTTTGCAGGAATTGGCTCCGAAAAAGCCAAAGAAACAAGTTTTTTTTTGTCGAGAATAGGCTGATAAAAAGCCATTGTGCATAGTGTTCGAAATGTATCAATAGTAAAAGGAGAGCGTGGGGCTAAGAACTGAGATAACCTTCAAATATAGCCCTTGAGGCGCAGCGTGCACGTATGTAGACGCAACTTGTTTTTTCCAGTTCTTCAAGCAACTGGGAACGAAAGGGCAAGATACATCGCGAATAAGGTCAATTGAACAGTCTCCATAGTCACAGTGTCTTCATTTAAACCCAATGTAGTGCGTATGACTGCAGCTAATCACTTTGATAAAGGCACTACGATGGTTGGCGGGTTACTCGATGTTCTGCTTTCCAGGACCAACCCAATAACAATTATTTTTATTTTCTCGAAACAAACACTATCAAAAACGAACTGCATGTGCATCTTGAGCCTAAAATTCCCGTCTTTTTGTGCAAAAATAGAACATTATTAGCAGAATAACTAAATAGTAAGTATATGCTAAATAAGTTCAATGTAATTTTGAATTTTTTTCTTTGAGTGTAATACAAAGTTGCTTCCAGTTATGTGTTGCAATATTTAGACATTTACAGATAGTAGTTCATATTTCACACCTGAAAGGGATAGCAGACGCCTTATGAGTGACAACGAAGAATGCTACTCAAAGGAAGCGGCAATTTCATTGGAACGAAGAAAACGCGCGAGAACAGCTAAGAAAGACCTTCGATATACGAAAATTTTACTCAATAGACACGAGGCTTTTATATTTGAGTTTTACTTAACAAACAGTACAATATAATCCGAAATGTTAGGTAGCTATTGATGTGGCCTACATGCCTTTGTTTCTAAAACACCCAATGCGTAACAATTAAGTGGCAAAAAAAAAGCCAAAGCAGAGCCGCAGAAAAGACGTCTAACCTTGAGGAGATCTTTCAAAAACCTCATGGCTTCCATAGGTCGTTGCTGCTCCGACAATAGCAAGGCCAAGTTGAAGAGGGCGCTTCGCAGCTTGGGTTGCACCTAGAAATGTAATAACAATATCGAGTCCTTGATAATGATTCGATAATATACGTACAGATGAAAAAATAAGCGTGTAAAGACAAAAAAGCAGTGGTGTAGCCATGATTATTCCGATAAATATACCGAAGACGATTCGTACGTGACCTGAACTCGGGGCGTTGTATATTCCACCGCACGAACAGAGACACCGTCAAAGAATTCACTATTCACTGTTACTTATGGACAAAATAGTATTTCGGTGCCACGTCTGTCACTCACGCCCACGCATGTTGACTGTTCATGTGTGCACAGACACATGTGCACACATGAACAGAGAGAGAGAGAAGAGAGAGAAACGAAAGGTACAAAAAAAAAAAAACGCCAGGCCTGCGCGGAAAGCGCCGCACAGTCACAGCAAAAGCTAGAAGAGTGGCCTTTCAGAGCCTTTTATAAACACTCATAGGGCAACTACTGCAGGCAAACTTGTATGATACCCACTACGGCATCAATAATAATTTTTTTATGGTAGTAGGCCGGCTTTCGCTATGCTATTTGTCGTCATTCTTCTGAGAAGCGTGGCATTCACTGAACACTTGCAAGGAATTTCATGCCAATCGTTCATGCAGTGGCTGACGACGATGAGGAATTTTGCCTGAAGTGGGTATGCGCCGCAATTTATGGACCTTTTTTACGGAGAGGAGGATTTCCTCCTTTCTGGGCTGTTGCAAGAGCGTACAAAAGCCAACGTCACAGCCTCGGCAATGCATTTTTTTGGGAGGTCAGGCGCGCTAACAACAGCCCAGAGAGGACTATGGCGGCGCCCAGAACACCTTGAGTGAAAAGGTTTATGGGTGAACAAGAACAAGCTTTTGTAAAGGATTGGAGCGTTGGACGACCCACTCGTTAGGTTATTCGCATTGTGCGACGACCGGTTGTTCTTTCGCTGTTTTCAAACGCTTTATAAGTCGTATAAACGTGATTGCTTTCCCGACATCAAGCATGCCTAAGGCCAGTTTGCCAACAAGTCTGAAGCACAGGCGTGGCTCAGTGGTAGGATACTGGGCTGGCACCCGCGGACCCGGGTTTGAGCCCCAGTGTGTCTTTGGTATTAGTTTTCTGTGTTCTAATTTCGTGCTATTTGGTTACGGACGCCAGTGGTGGACAACTACGGCGCAGCGCGTGACACGAGTTTTGATCTCAAAACAGCTTTCACCATATAAAAAAAGAAAGCCCTCACTCTAGTTTCTACTTGGACTAGAAGTCACCCTTGACGAAACGCATGTTGCGCGCGCAAATAATACGTAGAAATACGACGTTTAAAAAAGTCGCCAGGTAAAATAGAATCTTTCCTGATGTTGTGTTAGAAGCGAAAATGAGTTTGAATAATAGGACACGGATAAAGAGCTTTAAATGATCCATAAATGTGGTCTAGTAGCTAAGGTACTCGGCTGCTGACCCGAAGGTCACGGGATCGATTCGTGGCTGCGGCGGCTGCATTTCTGATGGAGGCGGAAATGTTCTAGGCCCGTGTGCTCAGATTTGGGTGCACGTTAAAGAACCCCAAGTGGTCGAAATTTCCGGAGCTCTCCACTACGGCGTCTCTCATAATCATATAGTGGTTTTGGGACGTTTAAACCCACTTATCAATAAATTAACCATAAATCGTCAATCTAACAGATTCGCATTACTTTTCGCTTCATTGTTGCAAGATCAAAACATAAAAAATGGCCACACAGAAAAATGTTTCATATGAATAAGTAATCACCACTCCCACTGAAGCTTTTCTTCAGTTAGTGTAGCAATGTGATTAAATGGGAAGAGTGATTAGTTGGCGTCAACAGCATTTCGCAAACTGTTACTAACAGAAGTCATCCACGTGCTTGATGGCGACCATTAATGCGAGTTTCTGATTGGCTTTATTCTTGAAATTAGTGGCGAACAGATTGCTTTTTATCTTCGGGAATTAAGGTAAAATGTGTGATACTCTGCCCTTTCCTGTGAAAATAATGAAGGAAGATAACGATTGCGAAAAGACTGCTTCCCATTGACGCAATAAATCAAGGTTGAGCGCTATAATGACTGCGCTGATGAGATCGCGCGGCATGGTTACGAAAGACCGTCAAGAATAAACAGGCCGGAAAAGGGCAAGAAAGTTCCTGTAATACAGACAGACACGTATTTGTGTAAGAGTATTTCTCTAGTGCTTTTGGAATCTTGCGTGAGTATCAGTTTTTATCTGAAGGTGTTCGCATGGCCATTTCCCTTCCAGCACATTCATTCACGACGTATCTGTAGTGTCAAAAATAGTTAAACAAAATCTAGCTTACACACCCCAGCAGGGTGGGATGAAGTTTACATAAAAAACAAAATTGGGGGACCCTTAAGCTATGCCTTTATTAGTTGAACGCGATAGTGATATGTGCACAAACGAACGGATAGACAGACGCGCGCTCACACACACACACACACACACACACACACACACACACACACACACACACACACACACACACACACACACACACACACACACACACACACTATATCTAGCCTACTTTCGATCATCGCTTCTCGGTGGAGACCTAAAGTGTTCGTTGAATGATTTGTGGGGTTTAACGTCCCAAAACCGCCACATGATTATGATAGACGCCGTAGTGGAGGGCTCCTGAAATTTCGACCACCTGGGGTTCTTTAACGTGCACCTGAATCTGAGCACACGGGCCTACAACATTTCCGCCTCCATCAGAAATGCAGCCGCCGCAGCCGGGATTTGAACCCGCAACCTGCGGGTCAGCAGCCGAGTACCTTAGCCACTAGACCACCGCGGTGGGGATACCTAAAGTGTGCCGCGCGAGGATAGCCACAGCGAAAAAACCCTCCGGCTCTTATCGTTATTAAATCTACCTTGAATTGTCACTCACTGCCAACACTGCTTTTCTTGCTCGCAACCAAACCAAAGACGATGCCGGCAACACCGCCACCGAAATAAAATATTATGATTGAGAAACGAGCTGTTTAACGCTATTGCTTTAAAAGCGATTGTCGTGTCTATGTAAACGCCACAGCGGGCCTGAGCTAGCAAGCGTCTATACGAGTTTTGGTCAAAATGCACACGACACGCTTGACAAAATGCATGTAAGTGGTGTCGGTTTGGCCAATGGGTATACTGGAAACGTTATTGACCTAATTTTGTCGCATTCCTTGAAGGCGAAGCGAAACATGCCAATATCTTGGTGTCATGTCAGAATACAAGTTATTACCCAGAACTCAAAGGCATGAGAAATAAAAACTGTGCGCTGCAGCGTGTTGTTCATTATCGATGGTCACCAAATACGTACAGTCGCGGAAATCATGATTTGCAAAGAAAGGTTACACTTTCAAAAGTAAGATATACCGCAAAACAAAATGATCCACTCACAGCCACAACAGAAGAAATAAGGAGAAATGCAATGCAGAATATGTATATTTGAGCTTGGTTCATCATTAAGAAGGAAAAAAAAAAAGCTCAAAACCGACTTTCGCGATGTGCTACGCATCACTGAAGGAAAAAGTTTTAGTTTATTCAACTGGGCCATTTGTATGCGTCTGTCACCTCGGAAAAATTAATTCAGCACATAAAGAAGGAAACGCGGTCATGCATATAGGTGGACGTGGACCAGCAATCATCGTCCGGGCGTTGCGAGTAGCGATATAAATGACACATTCTGTTCGCATTTGCCCTGGATATCATACTGTGTGCAGAACGTCCACGCTGTCTGTATGCATGTTGCTTTGTTCTCACAGGCAGAGTGTCTCAAGGCGCATAGCATATGATTATAAATGAGGAACCGTTACTTTCCAGAAAAAAATGAAGAGGGAAATAAAGAAGGCCCTTCTTCCAGGGTTTGATTGCGGAGATCAGAGCGGATATCCACGTAAATTACACGTTGCGGCCAGGCTTTTCAGTTGCGGAACTCGGCACGAGGTTAGATTATCAGAGTGGTGGGAAGCAGTCCGCACTAGATCGATACTAGAGAGCTAGACAGCGCAGGCATGCCGTGGACAACCCGGACTCTTTCACACCACGAACAATATTTTTTATGGAGCATAATTTTTTTCTTGCTGTGTGCAGCTCAACTGAGGTGAAAATCACGTTTGCCAAGCATGGAATGCTTACAGGTGTTCTTACTCTCCTACTTATGGCTCCTGCGGAACGTCTAAAGAAAAACATTCGGAAGAAACCACCTGCTAATCATGTGATATCAATGCACTCACCGTCGACCACTTCGTATACTAACCACCGTTTACGCACTCCCAGTTTCTTCCCAACTCAGCTACTCATTAGAAATGAACATGACTTGAATGTAAACATTTGACAGACTTCTGTCTGGTTGGGAATGAAACTGAGAGATGATTTAGACTCCAACTAAAAGTTTTTGAAGAACCCCAACGTTTCGAAACCAACTTGGCTCCTTCCTCAGGGGTGACTGCATGACTACGTAGCAGTGGCGTCTTCAAAGAAATCGCGGGGTGGATAATGACGCCCCCTCTCCCTCTCCTTTTGCCGTGGAGCGCAGTCCATGTGTATACACTGGGGGAAGGGCTCCGAGAGAGCGGTTGATGTTATGGGCTGTCTTCTGTATGTGCCACGACTCGAATAGTAAGCTTCTCCTGAAGTTCGGCTCGTTTTCAGGGATGACCATTGCTTCGAAATTTATCCGGTGATCTCACGTCTCAGCATGTTCGGTGACTGCGCTGCGCTCTTTGTAGAGCTTCCACACATCGTTGGCGTGTTGCTTCAGTCGTTCCGGTAGGTTTTTCGTCTCGCCGATATGCGTAGAAGGGCACTCGGCGCATGGAATTTTGTAAACGACGCCGGGGGTTCTGTTCATTGTTGGCCGGTCTTTCGAGGGGGGGGGGGGGGAGGAGGGGGCCCAGTGTGCACGAAGGCACATGCCACTAAATAAAAATGACGGTTTGGTTGGCGCCAAGTTGAGGGGCTAATCACGAAAGCACCCAGTCGTAAGTGGATAGATAGATAGATAGATAGATATACAAATAGATAGATAGATAGATAAATTGATTGATTGATAGATAGATAGATAGATAGATAGATAGATAAATTTTTAGAAGATTATTCGGCACACCATAAAAAGTACTGAAAAACTGGTAAGAAGACTTATTAACCCTTTAATTAATTTGTGGTTAGCAGGGATCTAAAAGAATGATAAAGAGAACCATGAGTGCTTTGAAATTATATCAATGCATTTCTTTCTTTCCTTCTTTCTTTCTTTCTTTCTTTCTTTCTTTCTTTCTTTCTTTCTTTCTTTCTTTCTTTCTTTCTTTCTTTCTTTCTTTGTTTCTTTTCTTTGTTTCTTCCTTTTTTTCTTTATTTCTTGCTTTATTTATTTGTTTATTTATTTCTTTCTTTCAAAATGCGGGCTTCCTGGAATCGGTCTGTAGGATGACTTACATGAGTCATAAGTGCTCGAATATCGAGGACATCTCGCGGAACGCAGCTAGCAGCCAGCTACATACCAGGCCAAAGGCCCTAATATTCTCCCCCCCTCTTTTTTTTTTTTAGGAAGTGGCATGTATTTAGCGAGGATGCCTTGTTCTCGCGATTATCCAGCTCAGCTTCCGTTTCTCGTCTTGCAAAATCGCCATTTTTTCCCCTGCTCATGACGCAAAAAGAACTAGCAATAATGTGAGTGAATTTGCTGGTGGCAGTACACGTGTCGACGCGAGGCGGCTGTAAGGGGATGCAGAAAAGAAGAAAGAAAAAAAAAAGACGAAGACGATCTCATCGTCCCATGTGTTCAGCATACGTGACAGGCATCGCAATATAAACTGAGTGCGAGGTTGATGCAACCCGGCGGTCTCATGCATCTTGCATAAACGCGCGACTGAGACGCCCTCCTACGTCTGTGCAACACAAGTAGAGACAACAGTGTGGAATGATAATAATAATAACAACAAATGAAAAATGCGAAAAAAATAATTATTCTGCATGCGGTCTTTCCAGGATATAACATGCCTGGGGCATCATAACAGTCGGAAAAGTAAGTTGGTATGAAAGGAGAAAGAAAGGGTGGAAGATTATTACATTCTCCTTTTATTTCTTCTAGTTGTGAAGGAAGTGCACCGTGTTTCTCCCTCATGTTTCCGCTTGTTTGTAAAGGGAGCACGGCTACACTTAATTGCTTGCTGCTAGGAGACGCGTTTTGCGTGAAAAGGTGCTCCTTTTTCTTCTTTATTGGAAGCGTGTGTTCATGGAACGAAAAAGTCTGCGTCAACATACTTACAGTGCATGGTTGTACCTTGACACACCATATGCGGTTACGTCTCTAGCGCATTTTCCTCTTTTATATAACGCACGAGAGGGGATGCTAGCAGCACTCGGAAGACGGTGATTGTTACATTTTTTTATTTTTTTGTCTAGCTTCTGCTCCGCAACGGCGTTCTCATGTTATGCAAGCTTATATATAATACGGGGTATGAAAGCTCTCTTTGAATATGATAAACAAAAAAAAAGTACAGGCACACTGGGCCGTGTTCGCGGCTAATCGCAACGAATTGCGTAATATGTGCTCGTCGTGTATAGGAGACCTCAGAATTACAAAAGTCATAGTTAACCATAGGATATTAGACAAAGGCAACAAAGGTGCCATATAGGTGGACACCAACGCGTCTTCCTCGCTTCATTAGGTGCTGGCGCATGGCGTTAAGTGTACGTGAGCCTTGGGCGTGTCTCGCGCAAAGCACACAGTGCCATAATGAGACTTATTTCGGCGACACTCTGTTGGCCAAGCACTGCTGGCCAAGCACTGCGATGCGACGCTGTGGGCACATGGCGTAGGCCACACCCTCGAGGTTTGTGCACGGGCATCAGTGAGCCTAGTACGTAAACTTGACAATTGAAGCGCGAGGTTTAGCGTTACTAAGCCCTCTGAATATTTCATAAATATCCTCGGGAGACCCGAGTTGATAAAGTTTTTATATTTATCAAGAGAACACATTATTTCGGAGTGATCAGACCTTCTTATCATGGTGAAAAAGGTTTAATTAACGTACGACAGTTGGTACGCATACAAAAGCATGGGAAATGTATTGCATGCTGGGATTGAATGAAAAAAAATAATAAAAACAGCTCTCTGTTCAGGGACTGCAAGGGACGAACAAGGAAATGTTTAGTAGCGGCATACAAAGGGTTTCAGCTATTCACGAAACTGTTTTATGCCGCCTGCCCGCGTGCGCTTATTTAGTGATGGGGGGAGCAGGAGCTGTATGTAAGTCATGTGCTGTCACTGAAAAAATAGCAGTGACGACAGTGCTTTCACCGCTGTTATCAACCGTCAACCAAGACACTTCACTTCGTGGCCGCTTAGTGACGCTCGGTCATTATAATGCTCTCCCAATGCGAGGCGAACAGCGTCATTGAGGGCGTTTTCGAAGCGAATAGTAGATGCGCTGTTTGGTGCAGCGGTTTTGGTTATGCCTGATAAATTAGGCAGATTTAATCGCTCCGCAGTGATTACCAGTGGTAGATTTTGGACTATTCGCAGTAAAGACTTGAATTCACCCATTGGACCCGATCAGGTATTTCCTTTGGTTAAACGGTTAAATGCTTTGATTTGTATATTTATGGTCGTAATTAGTATTCGTGCGCATCTCAAGTTGCCTTCTTCCACAGTAAAAGGAACGCCGCAGATGGCACGCAGATGCCTCCTTTCTGTAATTTTTAAATAGTATTGGACACATTTCTTGAAACACTCTGTATGTATGTATACAGCGCTCAGAGTGAAACAGGGTACTTTAGGGCTATGTAAGGCACCTATACTTTACTGTCCATGGACATTAGGTCGGGTCATAATGTCGTAATGTTTCTCGAACGCATAGACCAGAAGTAACGTTATCTTTGTCTAGATGGCTAAGATACTCGGCTGCTGACCCACCGGTCGCGGGATCAAATCCCGGTTGCGGCGACTACAGTTCCGATGGAGGCGGAAATGTTGTAGGTCCGTGTGCTCAGATTTAGGTGCACGTTAAAGAACCCCAGGTGGTCGAAATTGCCGGCGCCCTCCACTACGGCATCTCTCATATTCATATGGTGGTTTTGGGACGTTAAACCCCACATATCAATCAAATCAATCAGTAACATTATCTTTAGAGACTAGATTCGTCGTGGCATAACGTGGATATCTCGAGCAATCCCACATACCGGTCGTGATGATAAAACAAAAATTGATGTTGCATTTGAATCCCTGAGTACTGTATGTAGGACATGTGCAGGGGTCCGCCGCAGTGGTCTATCGGTTATGGTGCTCGGCTGCTCACCCAATGATGGCGGGCTCGATCCGGGCCGCAGCAGTCGCATTTTGGTGGAGGCGAAATGGTTGAGGCCGGTGTACTGTGCCATGTCGGTGCACGCTAAGCGAGGTTCACACGTGAGGGCAAAATCCCGCTGCTCCGCGTACCGAATAGTCGCATGATTAGGTTCATCCCGCGCGGCAGCGGACACGTCGCATGCACACAGCCGGATCTACGCTCGCGGAATCTTCGTGCGTATTCTCTCGACTCCGATGCTTATGGAGCGCGCTTGTTCCGCCTTTGTTTTCTATGACAAGATGCAGCTGACACCAGTAAGATTTTCGCATTTCCTTTAGTTTATCTGTTGTGTCTTGGCGCTTTTAAACGCGTGAGAAAGTTCCACCTTTTTACGTGCACCTGGAACGCTAAGCGGCATCTGTGTCTATATGAAAGCTGATGGTGCGCCCCCGTCACTTTCCACAGCGTCACGAGACACGTGCCAAAACGGACTACTTCGCGTAGTGCTACATGTGCAGAAGGTGCGCTTCCGTAGCTTTTCCTTCAGTGCGAAGAAAAGTTGTCGCCGAGTATAAAACACGTGGCTTTTAAGCCGGCTGCCTGCTTTTTAGCCACTCCAACCCGACCAATGTTGAGAGATTTGACGCTGAATCCTCTCGATTAAGAGTAGACGACTGTCAAACGGAGAGATCGAAATAGAGGCGACACATTTTCATCCGTGCCACGAGCGGAGGAGAGCGGATGAAGCGAGGATGGCACGTTTCGATGACGCGCACGTCACGTGATGCGCCGTCCGCTGCGAGAATTTCTCCCCCGTTCCCTCGTGTGAATCTACCTTTAAAGAACATTGGACGTGTTGACTGCTATGTGGTGCCGGTTGGATTCAATGATGACTCATCGGAGACTTTATTCATTGACTTTCGGACGTTTTCTTATACATTGTAATGGTGTTGTCAGGTATGTGCATGTGTGTGTTTTTACATATGTGTGTTTTATTTTCCATGTATTGCTCTTTGTTTTCCCTTTCTTAAGATATATGCTCAGTATTTACTCAAAAGCTAAGGAGTAGTCGGCGCCTTACTAATGTGCCAACATCTCCCTATATATCGTATCAATAAAAAAAACGCACCAAATAGTCAAAATTTCCGGAGCCCTGCACTACGTCATCTCTCATCTTTATATTGTGGTTTTCGGACGTTAAACTCCAGATAATATTACAGGCGCCTCCAAAATACAACGGAGCCCTCCAGCTGGGGCCAAACTACGCAAAAGTGCATGCCAGCGTGCTATATTAGAAAATACGCAGCAGATAGCGATAGAGCGCCGGAATAGCAACCGACCTATTCATATATTTTCATGCTTGCCTTATCACTAGCTCCAGCGAAGCCGCGATGCTAGGGTCCCTGCTCGTCAGGGGCGAAGGTGGGGGAATTCTTGGCGACAGAGAAGGCGCATAGCTCCGAAGATTTTTTCACAGTGTGGAACGAACTAATACATAAAGCATGAAAGAGACTCCGGCACGCGGAATCGAACGCGGGACCTCTGAGGTGTGATTGCAAGGCGTTAACCACTGAGCCACAAAGGAGCACCTCTTTAGACATTCAAACAGCAAGCTACTTAAATCTACCACTGACCGCTGGTGACGGGCATCGTGGGAAAACTATCGTGTTTTCAGCATTACCAGCGAGATGGCGCACTGAGCGCGCGTCATCACATCGTCAAGATGTGGCGGCGCACGCTCTCGTTCTCACGCGTAGTTTGCCCCATGGAGAGGGGGCAGGGTGAAGCTCACACCAGCCCTTATCTCGTAGGGGGAGGGACAATCGTACGCCTAGGCTGGCCTTGGGCTTTCACTAGAACGATTCTGTTGTAGTTACCGGGTGCACAAAGGTCAGTGCAATCGTTGCACAGTCTCCGCTTGTGAAAAGGGCGGGCTTTTTAGACACAGCGAAGTAACAACTGAGACGCTTATTCGCGTTCATCTGTGCCTGTGAATGCGTTTTGTGCGTCATTTGTGCGTGAGAAACAAGGGGCACGTTTCGATCTGCTTGCCATTCTGCACGCGACCTTACAATTTGTTGATATTGCGTTCATTACTTCACCTTTGCGACAAAGCTGTGACTTTTTTTCAGTGTAATCATCAGCCTGACTACGTCCACTGCTGGACAAAGGCCTCTCCCATGTTCCGCCAGTTAATCCGGTCCTGTGCTTGCTGCTGCCAATGTATACCCGCAAAATTCTTAATCTCATCTGCCCACCTAACCTTCTGTCTCCCCCTAACTCGCTTGCCTTCTCTGGGAATCCAGTTAGTTACCCTTAATGACCCTTTTCAATGTAGGTATGCGCTGACACAGCTTCGCTCCTGCATCTTACAAAGGCCTATTGCGGCAACCTATGAATATAATAATAATAATAATAATAATAATAATAATAATAATAATAATAATAATAATAATAATAATAATAATAATAATAATAATAATAATAATAATAATAATAATAATAATAATTTCATCCGGCGTTTTATGTCCCAAAACCGCGATATGATAACGAGAGACTCCGGAAATTGCGGTCATCTGGTCTTCTTTAACGTGCGCTGACATCGTACAGCCAACGGGACCCAACCATTTCTCAACCATCGAAATGCGAACGCTGCGGCCCGGATCGGAGTGACGACTTTCGGGTCAGCAGGAGATCACTGTAGCCACTGCTCCACCATGGCGGACATGAATATAACAAGTATTACATGTCACAGACCACAGGCAGTGCATCTAAACAATGAAAGTGATAGCTAATACTGGAGCTAACTTATATTAAAAACATCACTTAAAATACCAAGTAGAATATCACACACAAACACACACACACACACACACACATATATATATATATATATATATATATATATATATATATATATATATATATATATCATACATTTTTGGTAAAAAATTGCCCTACTAAGCTTGTTTCACGTATCAATGATTAATGACGTTCATAATAGGACATATACGGTCAAATAAGGAGCATATGACTAGAAACAACCACTTCTTGTTACGAACCTTCCTGCAGTACAATTGCTTTGAAGCTGCATGGATTTCCTTCGACAATCCGTAAATGTAGTTAAACCTCTGACAAAGAGAGACAGATATTTGACCGTTTCGAGTTGCCTAAGAGAAGCACTACTCTATTCGTGTTCGAGATTTATAATATTTGCAGGATTATAATGAAACTACAGCAGAGTGGAATAATGTGTTCACTGGTTTTCAAATACTCATAACTCGTATTATAAAGCTCTCTATCAAAATGCGCAAAGAAGGGCACCGATGTGAGATATTGATGTTAAAAAGCATTGATACCTATTCCAAAACAGCTGATTCTAGACTAACGGACTCGTGAGTCGACTCACTCCGACTCAATCAGATTCAGAATGAGAAGTGAGTCTGAGTCGTCGTTTGGGACTGTGTGAGCCATTGTAATTATTTGATTGATAGGGGGGCGGGATAAATGTGCGTGAGTCATTGTAGGAGCTACGAACCTTCATGCAGTACAATTGTTTAGAAGCTGCATAAATTTCCTTCGACATAATTTTCGACAATCCGTAAATATAGATATAACTCTGACAGGCGCTTAATTTTTATGAAAGAAGTATTTGAGTGCTTATGAACTGTAATCTCCTTTGCGTTGACATGTATGGTGGCTTGTGTTGTTGCTCATGAGCATTTTTTGTAATTTTTGCACCTATTTTTATTAGTGAAAGTCGCACATGCACACCATCGCTGACATACATGAGTCCCTTTCCGGATATTAAACAGTTGTTAGTTGGCGATATTTGTGGGGTGTGGTAGTGAGCGCTTGCGTGTGTGAATGTGAGTGTGAATGAGGCAGTGTCAAGTTGCGCCTCATTTACGAGATGTAATATTACAAAACAGTACAGCAGCAACTTGTAATAATCAAGGGTATCGTTTACACAACCGGATGGCTTTTCAGCTCACCAGAACAGCCTTTCGCAGCCAGTTTTCAGCGGCAACCGGGTCCTTTTTGTCAAGCGCCAGCATAGCCAGGTGAAAGTAGGCTCGTTCGTCTCTCTTTCCACTGTGAACAACTTTCTCCAACCTGCAGGAAATGCGCGCGAAGTGGTGTTCGGTTAAACAACGTCGAGTTCTTCGCGAACTCATGGCAAGTGGCAGTTCAGCAACCTTTGCTCGCGGCACAGATTCCTAGAGGCGGTGCGCGCATCGGCTGCACATGCGACGATGTATAGTTTTTATATTGCAAGTCAATTGCATTGGACGTCGATTCATTGTAGTTGGCGAACAGTTGGCGAACTGAGGAGTGTCAAGGTTCAGGTTTCTTTCTTAAAAAAACTCAACATGTACGTTTAGATCGGAGAATTACTTAGGAAGCAAGTGCAAAGTTACGCGCAGTTTGCCATTCTCGCAAGTTTCCCGGTTAGGCAAGGCCTTTAGCGAGATATTTGGAAAAGAGAAACGATTGGATGCAAGCATTCAAGAGATGATACATATACGTCTGGCGAAGTCTATAGATGACGTTAAATGTGTAGCGGCCCCATTATACGCGCAATGTAGAGTAAAAGCATTTTCAAAAGGTAAGTGAAAGCATGGTAGTTAAAGCAGTGCAGTATGCTTTTTCGTATGTTTGCGTGTTGACCTGATAAAGTGCAGTGCTGTAGATGGAAATTAGAGCGTACCTGCACCTTACAATTCTGTGAATAAAAAAGGTAGAATATAACAGCCTGACTAAAGTGAAAGCGGAAGACTTAGAAGAGGAGATAAAGAATATCTGGATTATTAGTTTTGCTTCAAGCAAAAAAAAAAATGCAAAAGCGCATAACGCAAATCAAAAGCTTGTTTGGCAATTATTTTTACATCAAGGTGCTTAAAATGCAACTGGACCCCTAAAAAGATCTAAAAAAGCAAGCCTGCCAATTCATATGCGAACTTGAATGTCACACAACCTGTAGAGAGTTAGCTACAGACTCCTACTGAGGATTATACCTTTCATTGGCCACCTTCTTCTGACTTGCAGATCCTGCTTCTTGAAGCAACAAAGCAGAGTTGAGGAGGGCATGCTGGAAAATATAAACGGGTTTTGCAATGCCCTTTCACGGAATAAAAATATGCTCTTCCAAATGCAGTGCACGGTGTCTTACCTTCTCTATTTTCTGAAAGGATATATTACTGTCTAGCCTATCGTGCATTCGGTAGTGCAGGCCGAAATTTTCCTTGCACGCCGTAGACATATTGCGTGCTACATAAGTTTACGCTTAGTAAAGTTTGCTCCATTTTGAGATATAACCTTAGAAGCGGCTTCGCGGCTGGCGTTTTAGCGCAGATGGTGATTTTGAGGCATTGTTTAGGACGACGAAATAATGCAATAGTGAAATAGACTGCGCTCATTGCATAATATCTCGAGATTGCATTGCGGCCGACGTCCTTCATTTTTCATTTGTGACCTCTTCCTCTCGCTTCTGCATCGTTACGAACTAACTGTGACTGCGCCGCGAAAATATAACAAATTTACGTAAGGTAAAAATCTTTCTAGACGTTGCGGTATAACTAAGTAAGAAGGTAAGAACGTCAGTAGCGTACACAAGAACTTTCATGTAGAAGAGCGAAATGAGCGAGTATCTAATGGTCAACAATGGCTTCGTCGTTTAAAACGAGCATCGAAGACACCAGTGATGATATATATATATATATATATATATATATATATATATATATATATATATATATATATATATATTTAAATATATATATATATATATATATATATATATATATATATATATATATATATATATATATAGATATATATATATATATATATATATATATATATATATATATATATATTAATGAGATCTAGCAGACAGTAATGCCAAGGAATGTACAGGGGAAGTTATTATATATATATAACGAGACTTAGGTCTTTCTATGACAATAACAGTTCAGCAATATCAAAGTCAAAAGCGGATGTATTAAACTTGGACACAAGAAATGTGTTCGTGAAATATTGTTTTCCCGGTGTGCGCATAAAAAATCACTTTCTTGAAAACTCCTGTACACCTAGTGTAAGCTGCGTGATGCAGTAGTCCTCAACTTTCCCACCACTTGGATAGAACGATGCTATTTTTCTGAAAAAGACATTACATGAATTGAGAATGTGCGAGAGGCGCCATAAAGGGGGCAGCATTAGAATACGTTAGATTATTCGAACACCGCGGTGAAGGGTAATGGCTACTTTTTGTCGGGGGGTGGCTCTACTCATGAGTCGATGCAAAATGTTGATTGATGGGACATTCTAGAATACAAGATTAAATATTTGTAAAGGGTCATCCAAGTACTCTGACTACGAGGGAAAAGTACTTGGGTTAACCCCTTATAAACCTGTTCCTTGAATTAAAAAAATATATCAATTGATAGTAAGCACTGTGTCCAGTCGTATGTGGGCTTTAGTAAGTTTTGTCCTTTTCGCGCTGTATCAAAATGAATCAATACCAACTTTGCCAGCTCACTGCACTCGTAAAAAGAAAGGCATAACAAAATGAAAGTAGCCACAATGCCTACGGATAATATACAATCTGACAACAGGCTAAGTGGCAAAGCTAGCTCGTAGCTATGCCTAAACCAACGTACCTCATGGTCGGGGTCAAGCTCCAGCGCGCGGTTAAACAGAGCCATAGCTTCATCGTTGCGGCCTTGGTCCATGAGGATGACTCCCAGCTGCGCAAAGCGTGCGTGTGGTTTGCGCTAGGTGTCAAAACTCTTTTAAACAAACTAACGTCCCCACTTACTTTGTAAATGCCATTACATGATCTTCACAGTTAAGCCACCCCCATGCACTGTTGAGAGCTTGATTTGACAGCAAAACAACGTTAATAATTTTCACATTGAACAATGTTGGAAGCAAAAAATTGTTTCACATATAACCAAATTCGTTTCAAAAACTGGCTGAAGTTTTTTGGCACGCATAACACCATCAATAAATCGTATGTAAACGTTCGCGTACCACTACGTAAGCCAAGAATATATACCTCAATCACAGGAACCTTACTAGGCATATTGTAAGAAAATTGGCGCAACTTTATATTACCACAAACACTCATACATTTGATCACTCATCCATCCAAGAAACACACACCACAGTGAGTGCTACTTACCATCCAACTAGCCCAACAACAAGTTTTATTGAAGGAACTATAGGCAGGCACCAATGACTGTGTTATCAATGCACCCTCTCAGATGAAGCGCGACGCTTCATGTTCCCTTCTTCATTTTTATCTCCTATACTACTTTTCCCGGTGTAGGGTAGCAAACCGGACGCGTGCCTGGTTCGCCAACCTGTTAATTTACCTCGTCTCACTCCTTTTCGGAATAATACATCCTCCTAAAAATAAAACTGAATTATTTAATTGCATTGAACTCACCAATATTTTTTGTATACTAGCGGGGAAAGCATATTTTTTTGTGGAATAGTAATACGTATTTGTATTGCACAGCCGTTCCAAGCTAAAACCACCTGATTAGTGTTTTTTTCCTGTTATTTAATTGAATATTTCTTGTACCTTTTGTGAATTTCGTGCAGCTTCTAAACTCATATGTGGGCTCCTAGATTGACAAATCGCTTCTCCTCAGGGTGGACAATGCCATGCTTTCAGCGAAACATATAAACCAGACTATGTGAACGCTTTATTTCGTAAGCAGTCAATGCAGCGAATACCGGTGGAAGCGTTACGTAAACGGCCGCGCGGTGAATTGCGCCGTATCTCGAAGTTGTGAAGCTCACAGTGGTTTGTCACCAGGATAAATCAGCTTATATTGTACAGCCTAATCTGCGCTTGTCTAGAATTTAGGACTAACGGTGCGAAAAACTCTAGGAAATATAAAAAAACATGCATTGCATTTGAAAGAGCAAATTTGTATTTTTTGAATGTGCGTGAAAGTAGCCTGGTCAGCTACTTTATTTGTCTATAAAACGGTCGAGCCCACGGCTCTGCATGCTGGTGCCTTCTGCAGCTGGTACCTCGCCTCAGCTAAAAGCTTTCGTTGATGCTTAAATTATCGCACAATGATCCTAGTATGCGGTATGAACGTGTGTTCAGTACTATTATGACGTTGGTCTATGCATATTTTCGCAAAGAATGGCGGCTGAAGCGGCCGACTGGCCGTTCTATAAAAGCGTGATTCAGACTGGACTATAGATTACCCGCAAACGAATAAAAAGGGCTTTTGCGGAGAGAGCGGCTTTGGCCCATGAGTAGTGCTCATTCGGGAATCGCAAAGAAGCTTGTGCTTGCAAATGCGCTCGGCGGGCGAAATATAATATGCATACTAATTCTAACCGACTACGTAAGCGAAGCTTCAAAGACCCACAACAAGTGCATCCGTTATTATATTAGAGCACATTAAGACGCCTGCTGTACATCCTGCTTTATAAGGCTGCTATGTAATAGAGAAAGCTCATTAACTTAAAGGAAGCGAAAGCAAAATCTTCGGCGTGGTTGAAGCTCTGACAAAATGAGTTTGGGGAACTTTTGTTTCCAATAACATTAAACACTGCGAGCGCATTTTACACTGGATACTTTGAAATATAATTTATATGTTTCTGGTGAAAAAAAAAAAGTACGCATTGCTTTGAGCTGAGCGGTGCTCTGTTTGTCGCGACACTCATTAAGGGAATGAATACATTTATGAAGTTATATTTACCCTCACACTCCTAATTAGGTACTTAAATTACGAATTTAAAGTATGTTTATAATAAAATATTCCGGTAAACTTTTTCAAAAACTCTTCGCCCCGCCGCGGTGGTCTAGTGGCTAAGGTACTCGGCTGCCGACCCGCAGGGCGCGGGTTCGTATCCCGGCTGCGGCGGCTGCATTACCGATGGAGGCCGAAATGTTGTAGGCCCGTGTGCTCAGATTTGGGTGCACGTTAAAGAACCCCAGGTGGTCTAAATTTCCGGAGCCCTCCACTACGGCGTCTCTCATAATCATAGAGTGGTTTTGGGACGTTAAACCCCACATATCAATCAATCAAAAACTCTTCGAATTTCGTGCCTTGAAAAAATCTAAATAAAAGTAAGTCTTCGCTTCGTTACGTATGCGATATTTCCGTGATAAAAAAACAAACCTGGGGCCGAACTTACAAAGCTTTTTCTTCCTAAGTGCATTGTCCGGCCATGTGTCATTGGCCATGTGACAAGGCCTTGTTTGGCCTTCACTCGTATTAAGTGCAGGATGGTGATTGGCTCTTACGAACAGTTATTGGTCATGAAATTATCTGCGTAAAAGAAAAATCAACGCAGTTATGTGTATGGTGAATCTACCTACTACAAGGCCTGGGCAGGTAGTTTGCCACGACAGAATCATTCGCAATCTGGCTTTTGGCACTATAGGTTCGCAAAAGCCATCTTAAGCTAGAAGCAAGTTAACACTTCAACCAATGGTTACGTTAAAAACGATGTGAGGAAGGCTGCCTTCCATTGCGAAACAGCGCTAATAAACGAAGAGGGTCAGAAATGGGGGCCGCCATGTTTAAAGCCGTGACGTCAGGCTATCATGGCACACACACACACACACACACACACACACACACACATATATATATATATATATATATATATATATATATATATATATATATATATATATATATATATATATATATATATATATATATATATATATATATATATATATATATATATTTGTCATGCCAGCATTTCTGTTTTGTTTCTTGGGACGTATCGTGGTATGTTCCCGAAGCATAATAGAGCTGGGGATCTTCCATTCGCGATTAAGAAGAGAGGAGGTTATAATTGCGTAATGTCTCTTCTTCGAATTGAAAACGGTGCTTGCTAGGGTCTTTTACTCTTTTTAACTTGCCTGCTGATTAAACTCTATCGTACTTCCGCGCTGAGGATAAGGTAATGCCAGCAGGTCGCTCGCCTACACCCCTCCTGCGTCGTGGTTCGTGGTGCACATTCTAGAAGAACGTGCATTGAGCGCGCATCCTGATTACAAAAAGTGTGTCGAAGTGGTTTGAGGCTATAGGAGACAAATGGGTAAGTCTCGAATGGTGTATGCATTTGTAGAATATCTATAAACTGTGGAGTTTGCCAAAATGAGTACAATTAGGAAACTTTACATGTTGCGTTTACTTGGCAGTTACACTTATAATAAAATATATGTTACGACACGATGAATATAAGACGGTGTAGCGAGCTGTGTTGGATACCTCCAGGAGCACAGCGTTGATTAACTGGGAATTACTAAGGTGACGATGAATGTAAACAACGTATGATATTTTGCATTTATCTTATTACCAGAGGGAGAGATGATGATGATGATGACGACGACGACGACGATGATGATGATGATGATCAGGGTTGCCGTTGATGGCTACTTTGCACCAAATTGGCTACTTTGCGACCCTGTCTGGCTATGAAAATTTCAGGTTTGCGCCATGTAGACTCCTTGGCTTCACTAAATGTCCATTTTGGTACATTTACTGGCCATTTCTCCATATTATTCGAAGACAAAACAACGAGCAAGTCTTAAGGATAACCACTATTCGCAAGCTTTTCCGTGGCGTTGGCCTATGTGCGCACATGTCCTTTCACCACGAGCAGGCTTGTGGGCATCCAGGAGCCCCAACGAGCATACCTCCGTCTGAGACGACTGAAAGACTCATGCATGTAGGGAAACAGGTGGCTATATAGTTTTATGCTGACGTGCGGTTACAATGCTGAAGCATAGCGCATGCGACAGACATCTGACACAGAATGAAGCTCGACTGTTCATCTTCTATCAAATTTCATTGTTTGAAGCTTTGCTGGTGTTATAATTTTGTACAAATTGCGGTCTACGGCTTCAAGAATAAAACATCTTCAACGTATAATGGTCCTGCTGGTTTGTTGACCCGAAATTACTTTTGCGACATTTTTATCTATTGCAGACAAATTTTATGCAGGCGTACTGAATTTTGTTAAATGATTTGCAACTTACCTGCTGCTTGAAGACCAAGCAACAGGGAAACTTATTCTGCTCGCTATACTCTAGTTTCGCTAATTCAAGATATTATTTACTGCTCAATACTAACAACTCTATACATATTACTACATTTTTCTTTATTTGGCTCTGAATTTGGCACTGAAATGAAATGGAATGGCTATCTTGGCTACTTTTAGAAGAAGTTCTGGCTACTTTTCAAGTCTACCTTACGGCAATACTGATGATGATTCATTTCATCAGACGCATTGCACTCTATGAATGTCGCCCTATACAGCACATAACGTCATACAGGCAATTGGCAACGAGCATGATTATTCGCACGCGAGAATATGTATAATTTGAGAAAAAAGCGAGGTTAAACCAAATAGAATGAAATAGAATCTAGTCCAGCGTTACTGCGTTTAACACAGTTTCTCATTTGCGTGCTCTGCTTTAAAAGGCTTGCGCCATACTTTGCTTGGCAAAAATGAAAAAAATGAACAAAACAAAGTGAGCAGGTATGAAAGGACAAGACGAGAACGCACTTGAGAAGTGCGTGATGATCCCGTCTTTTTTTACGTATGCCAACTCACTCATTCCTCGACATTTGCGCCGCGACATATGCATCCCAGTAAACCGATCGAGGTGATTTACTGAAGCTTGAGCACGTCTAAAGTAAGTTCGGGACGGGAAACCTCTTTTGCACAACAACTGGGACACTTACGTTGTAGTACAAGTCTGGATTGTTCTCATCTAGTTCTAAAGCTCTCTCGTACATAGCTTCTGCTTCCTTTGTCCTGCAAAGAAAACAACAACAACGAAAAAGAGTCAATGAGTTGAGATGCACTCTTGAACAAAGAAAAGCTCCTTACTCGATTTTTCGGCTTACCTGTTCATGCGAAGAAGAAAATCTCCCCTGTTTAAGTAGGCATCAGTGAAGTCTGAGCGGAGGCTGATGGCCTCCTGGTACAGCTGCAAGGAATATCGAATAGTTACTCCAGAGTTGGTGAACTATGCGGGAGTGAGCCAGACGTCTCCAAAGACGCAAACAAAGAATGATACAATCCATGCCATCATCGCTGTACCTTTAATATATATCTTTTGGGTATAGTGATAGCTAGAAATGCTAAATATGCACGCTGCTATAAAAAATTACGGTAAGTAGCAGCTATGAAAAAAGTAAAGTTGCAACTAAAACCACAGAAGGTCAGTATACATTCCAAAATATCGAGCAATAAAGCACTATCTTCCCAGAATCCAACTTTGTTATACGCCAGTGTATTTAATAAAGAAGGTATGCAAATATAGTTTCAGAATGTTATTGCTTGTGGCTCGGGGAAACGTAAAACATAACGTCAGCATGATTAATTTACAAAAAGTCGTCGGTGCCTTTTTTTCTATTAAAAATGAGGGGATGGAAGTTTTAGAATTTAGGGAGGCTTCACGTGCTTTTTGTTTCGCTCGTCCTTACCCTGTCAGCTTCATCCACTCGACTGCTGTTTTGTGCTATTAAGAACGCGAAGTCGAGGTACACTTGGAGATGACTTGATGTGACTCGTACGAGGCTTGAGGATTGGCTTGATTCGGGCTTTGGTAGAAGGCTCAAGGCCTAGAAGAAAGGCGAAGGCAAAGAATCGGCTGAGCACGGAAGAATTGAAGATCGAGTGTACTCAGACGAGTATTAGCACACAACCATCCAGAGGATGGAACACGAAATACCGTGACAGAGAGAGTCAACAGGAGAGTTGGGACAACAATACAGCACAATAATACTTATAAACTTATTAGGGTCTGGGAATCAGGCTCTTGACATGGTTTGATGATTGCGATACAGCGCGAAAAATGAATACACACGAAGAACACTCAGACCAAGCGTAGTAACTTGCGTTTTCATGAACAGGCATACGTGTCTCATCTATGAAACCCTCTTTCCGCAACTAGCATGATTTTGCACTGCCTCCGGGATCAGTCTGCGTTTGACCAAGCAATCATGTTACATATTGACGTCACAGAAACGCCAAAATGGAGTCAAAAATTTGCGACCAGTGACGCCGTGATGACTCGATATGGTGACGTTATCGTATGATTATGATGTTCTGCCGTGGGACGCCGGCGCGAGACGCCGGTAAATTTCGGCCTTTGATGAGAGATATAAAGCTTTCATCTATCTAACTATATATATATATATATATATATATATATATATATATATATATATATATATATATATATATGCGGGGTGGTGCTGCGAAGGAGAGGATGACGACGTGTAACGGCAGCCATCTTGACTGCTGGACTATTTTCTTCTCTAAAGTAGTAAATGCATTCGCAACATTTTGGTGGAGGTGCCGGGTACGACGCATAACAGAACTTCACAGCAGACGTGTTCTCGACTGCCCGACCATGTCAACAGAAATCAATTCTGCTGCTCCTGTTTCAGCCGCGACTCCGGCACAGCCTGTAAAGCCGGTCGTATTGACGCAACCGCGCGACCCTGGCAACTTCTGAGGCACCGACCACGTTCACGTTGACGACTGGATTTCGAAGTTCGAGCGGTTTGAAGCGGTCTACCGGTGGGACCTTACGATGATGCTCGCCGACGTTGGCTTCTATCTCTGCGAACAGAAGGTGCGTGGTTCGAGGTTCATGAAACTGACATAGCCTGCAGCTGGGATGCTTGCAAACAGAAGCTAGGTGATTTATATGATAAAGCCATCGGACGCCAGCAGGCCGCTTATAAAGAACTCTCTTGTCGGGCACAAACTACGACCGAATCCTATGTCACCTACATCCTTGACGTTCTCGCCCTTTGTCATCGTGTCGACCCCAACATGACTGAGGAAGATAAAGTAAGACATTTGCTCAAAGCCATCGCTGATGATGCTTTCAACTTACTTGTGTCCAAGAATTGTTCTACCATTGACAACATTATCAAAGAGTGCCGCCGATTCGAAGAGCTGAAGAGTCACCGAGTCACCAAGAATTTTTCGCGACTTCCGAACACGGCCGCTACTTCATCTTGCGAGGACTTTCAGCCGCCATGCAGTCAACCACCTACCAACGAGAGCGTAGTTTCCATCGTGCGTCGAGAAATCGAAGCAGTGTCTCCACCATCTTTTCTGACCCACCCATCTGATGATCGACTAACGATCTTGTTGATTCAGTAGGTTGTGAGGGAGGAGCTGGCAAACGTCGGACTGCAACCCGTATGTTCGTCGACGGAACCTCGGGTCAGTACCATAACGCCTTCTCCTGCACCGGAAAGATTCCAACGCTATCGTGATCCTGCTCCATGGAGAACGCAGGACGACAGGCCAAACTGTTTTCATTGACATGGTGTAAGACACATCTCCCGCTACTGTCGTTCTCGCACCTATCCACCTCGGTCGTTTTCTGGCTATCGGCGTGACGACAACCACCGGCCCCTGCAGTATGGGGTTCGTGACGATGGACCATACAATGGCGCTCCTGCGACATCAGTCTGCCGTTCCAGCCTTTCGCCGTCCTCGCATGATCGTCGCTTCAGGTCACCTCAGCACCATCGCAGTTCGTCGCCCCGCCCTACTGGACGCCCTTCCTCGGAAAACTGAGCAATTCAGCTCCCGGAGGTGATGCTGCATCGGACTCCCGACCTGAAAATCCTCTGCTGACCCTGACTACGGACCAAAAGCTGCTCCATGTAGAAGTGGATGGCCTTCCTGTTACTGCCCTCATTGACGCCAGCGCACATATTTCAATTCTGAGCTCTGAAGTTCGTGCACAATTAAATGAGGTCCTTACGCCGCCCGAGTTCCTGTTCGTACGTGTCTCTAGTGGAGCGACTCCAGCTGTGCTCAGAATGTGCACCGTACGTGTGAGGTTCGCCGACAGTCAGACGTCAATTCTGTTTCATGTTCTCGCTCATTGTCTTCATGACGTCATCCCAGGACTCGAGTTTTTGTTGGACCACTCCGCTGTAATTGACTGCTCACCCGGCGTCGTGAAACTTGGCTTGCCTGCGGCCCCCAGCACGTCGAAGATGGTCCAGAACAAGCTTTTCTATACCGAGTTTGTTCGCCTCCCACCACAAGCCCCAACTTGTGTCACTGTTGAACCATATCCCAGAGTGCCGGATGGGGATTACGTGGCCTCTTTCTCTCCCGGTGTTTTACTGGCCCACAAAGTTTTCTCTTCATACACTCTTTTAACTGTTACAGCGAACAAGACTTGCCTTCGTCTTCTGAACTTCGAACTCAGCCCTCAAGTCCTACCACAAGGCATCGTTCTCGCCACTCTTTCACCATCGTGTCGCACGAGTGCCAGATCTCACCTGTGTCCCGTGAAGTGGCCGCAGTCATCCCACCAAATGCGCATAGCACCGACGCAGCCACATCTACACAACACAACAACGTAAGCAAGACGATTGCCTCAGACGTGTTGCCGTCTCAGGTCAAAGACCTCAGTGACCAGCTCACGACCTATTCAGACATATTTGACTTTGACGGTAGACCCTCACGTCAAATCTCGCAAGTAAAACACCACATAGATAACGGTGATGCAGCCCCAATTCACTGGCGTACCTATCAAGTGTCACCATCGGAGCGCCAAGTTATTCAACAGGAGGTCAATAAGATGCTCAGAAAAGACATTATAGAGCCCTCTTCAAGTCTGTTAGCATCCCCTGTAGTTTTAGTTAAAAAGAAAACAATACCTGGCGTTTCTGTGTGGACTATCGGCATTTACACAAGGTCACCAAAAAGGATGTCTATCCGCTTCTTCGTATCGATGATGCCCTAAATTGCCTTCATGGTGCAACCTATTTTTCTTCGATAGACTTACGCTCTGGTTACTGGCAAAGCACCGTGGACGACGTCGACCGGGAGAAGACCGCCTTTGTAACCCCTGATGGTCTCTACCAATTCAAGGTAATGTCATTCGGCTTGTGCAATGCGCCAGCCACATTCGAGTGGATGATGGACACGCTTTTGCGCAGCTTTCAATGGTCCATCTGCCTGTGTTATCTGCATGACGTGATTGTGTTTGCCCCAACCTTTCAGTCTCACCTCGAGCGACTCCATTCGAAATACTCCATTCTGTTAGTATTTCGTGAGGCTGGGCTCCAGCTTGATTTTTCGAAATGCCACTTTGAGTATCGCTAAGTTACTATTATAGGACATCTCGTCAACTCATCCGGCATCCGCCCCAATCCCGACTAAGTTAGCACTGTCCTCGATTTTCCCCCGTACTGACTTGTGCCAATGACGTTCGAAGTTTTGTGGGGCTATGCACATATTTCCGTCGATTAGTCAAAAACTTCGCAGAGGCTGCACGCCCCCTCACTGATATTCTGAAGAAAGATGTGCCATTTGAGTGAGGTCCTGATCAAGCCACGGCTTTTTCCGGGCTCATAGCACTTCTGACCACGCCACCGATTCTCGCCCACTTCGACCTATCCGCTCCAACTGAGGTCCGCACTGATTCTAGTGGCCACGGTATTGGCGCGGAGTTAGCCCAGCGTCAATCCGATCATGATCGAGTTCTTGCGTATGCCAGCCGGCTCCTTTCTCCTGCCGAGCGCAATTATTCTATTACTGAGCGTGAGTGCCTGGCGCTTGCAGGGGCAGTTAGTAAATTCCACCCCTATTTATATGGCCGGCGTTTCACTGCTACAACTGACCATCACACTCTATGTATGCTGGCTTTCAGCTCTCAAAGATCCAAGAGGGCGCCTTGCACGTTGGGCTCGGTACCTCAAGGAATTCACATGCACAGTGGTTTACAAGTCCGGCCATTTAGACCAGGACACCGACTGCCTCTCTCGGTACCCCGTTGACGCTCCAGATCTCGTAACGGACAACGCGTCCAACTGTATTTCCTCTCTCTCCGCTTTCGGCAGCATGGGATGTGAACAATGGCGTGACGCGTCCCTACGAGATCTAATCGACCACCTGAACACTGGCTCTACAGACAGTTCGCTTCGAATGTTCGTCGTCATAGACTGCATCCCATACCACCGTAACATGCACCCTGTGGGACAGGAACTACTACTCGAAGTACCCACTCATGTGCGCTCGACCGTACTTCAACAACCACATGATGTACCAATGGCTGGCCTTTGTTACGACTCGCACTGCCGCCGACACTGTTGCGTAGTGCGCCAAGGTCACGGGCCGCCAAGGTTGTTCGGTAGTGTGTTTCTCAGCTCGCGGTTGCTTCTGCGCAGAGCTGATAGACGAGCGGACAAGATGACGATTAGTTAAGGCAAGGTTCATGTACAGGATCGAAATAGAGGCGTTAAAAATTCGGCACTGAGGCCGACAGCATAGGGACTCGAAGTGCCAAGATGGTTTCTCTGTGACGCACACGTCAACTGCTGGTGACGCACCGCTTGGTTGTTTTTATAGGCCCCGGGTGGCCCTTACGTCACCAACGTCCAATCAGAAGCACCGCTGGCCGCGATGTCAGATTCTTCCAGTCAGGAACCGCCACTGGGTTGCACCCATGGACGAGCGATAGCCATCATCGGGCTGCTATCGGTCCCGTGGGTTGAGGGAGCTCGCCGTGCGTTGCATAAGACACTCCGGCGCGTCGGGTTAGATGACGTCGTTGAGATGATGGCGTCATGCGGGCTCGCTCAGTGGCCTTGACACGGATTGCCTTTGCAGAAGCAATGACGTTCGGTGAGGACTCCCAGGCGTAACACCAGCTTGGTGTTGCTAGAACGTACGACCGTGTCGCCGATGCTTTTCTGGCCCGGCCTCTACCGTTTCATACAAAGATATGTTGCTTCTTGCGAGTCGTGCTAACGCCGCAAAAGACCAGCTGTACAACCCGCAGTGCCCCTTCAACCAATCGACATACCTGCCGAGTCTTGCTATCGTGTTGGCCTTGACCTGCTGATCCCTTTCCCTTTTTATACTAACGGTAACAGGCGGGTCGCCGCCGCTACAAATTGTTTGACCCGTTTTGCCATTAGGAGACATCTTCCGAGCAGCTGCGCTACAGACGTTGCTGACTTTTTGATCCAAGACGTCATCTTACATCACGGCGCTCCTCGTCAACTAGTCACCGACCGCGGTCGCTACTTTTTATCTAAAGTAATTGTCGACCTACTTCGTTCTTGTGCAACCAAGCACAAGCTTACGACGGCCTATCATCCTCAAACAAACGGCCTCACAGAACATTTGAATTGTACGCTCACTGACATGCTCGCCATGTACGCGTCGGCTGATCATGGCGACTGGAACATTGCGCTACCCTTTGTCATTTTCGCTTACAATAGCTCACGTCACGACACTACTGGACATTCTCCCTTTTATCTTTTGTATGGAAGACACCCGACATTGCCATTCGACCCGATTATACCCATCCCTGCCGACCTGTCCACAGCATATGCTCGCCGCGCTGTTAGCACAGCCGAGAAGGCCTGTCAGATTTCTCATCGATGCCTTTAAGACTCAGAGCTCCGCCAGAAACATAGCTATGACAGCCACCATCGAAACGTTCACTTTAATCCGGGTGACATCGTTCTTCCGTGCACTCCGTCACGGCATGTTGGCATGGCCGAAAACCTTCTACCCAAGTATTCCGAACCTTACCATGTGCTAGGCCAAGTAACTGATGTTACGTATGATATAACCCCTCTAAACTCTCCGATGTCCTGCACATCTTCCGACATTGTCCACGTCGCTCGCTTGAAGCTCTACCTCTCGGCCAACACTTGCTAACAAGCACCGGGTCGGCGCTTTTGCCGCCGGAGGTCGATGTTGCGAGGTTGCGGCTAGTTGCGGCTATCTCTATGCGAGGTCTATCCTATCTCTATCCCCACCATCTCGCAGGCCCCCCGGACAGCCCGGAGTCTGTCTTCTAGTGAAGCACTTTTTAGGGAGTACTTCACAACTTTATTTGCAGTAGGCGTCCTGGGGGAGCTTTCAACGTGCACGAACGTGCCTTCTCTCACAGTACGGTTCAGGCGTCCACCCAGAAGGCAAGCAAATGATAAGAAGCAAACAGGACCTGATAACGCTATCGCATCCACAGTTAAAGAGTGTTAAGCGTCCCTCGAGAAACATTGAGCACGACGACGCCATCCTGATTAACATAAAGAGATATTCTACAGGACAGCATGCCCACTTGATCAGCAACCACTCGCTTGCCCGAGTTTAGGAAGTGAAACGTTACTGCAACTTTTTCTTAATATTTGCGTATCGAATTGTTTACGCGATAAAAAAATACCAGGTTAACTTCAGCAAGTTACATTACGGGTTTCTTATCTCATTATGCCGCAAAGTGAAATCTTGTAAATAAATATACATAAAGTTTCACAGTTTTACATACCATAAAAATGCAGTCAGATGGTAGGTTTACGTGGTTGTGCTGTGAAAACGAGTGTTTTCCTCGCGCTGCGTGTCTAATTCGTGTCGTGGTGCGGAATTTTTTTGGCTGTGTGTAGAAAGAAAATATTTTGATGTAAGATAATGAATAAAAAGGTGTATGTATCCAGGATTGCGTTTAAGCGTCGAGCTTTAAACGAAAGCTTCGTACTTCGTTAAGGTTGGCTCTAAGGGCGCTAAATTCCAGAGAACAATTGCTTGAGCTGTGAAAGCAACAATTCAGTACTTGCCTTCACAAAAGCGGCTTCAGCTTTTTCGTAGTGGCGCATAGTAGTCAAAAGCCTGCCTAAATTAAGATGTCCTCGGATGTCATCAGGTTCAGCCCTGAAAAAAAAAACCCATCATGCCACATAATATAATTTAAAGAGAAATATTTCAAGACGTGGCGTACAGCTTAAAGTTTAGTCATTTTCACGGCTCCTAGGTTATTACTAGAAGCGTGTTGCCCGACACATTTAATAGGGGAGTGCAAATGAGCAAGTACAATACGCACATTGTTTTGACGAAATGCTACAATTATGGCATCATATATGGTTGCTTTAGCAAGATCCTTATACAACGAAGCACCATATTAGCTTAACTTGAGAGATTAATGCCTCAAAACTATTCATGTATATGACATATGCCACTAATCACAACATACAAACCAAGATAGTGGGATATTAAAGCCAAAAGTGTACTGTATTTGCGTTATAACTATGCTATCTTAATGACAATACTCATGTATAAGCTCACACAATATGCCCTAAAGTATGAGTCTCTTTCACAGGCGCGAGGATATTGCCGTTGCATCATAGCACTACTTTTAGCTTCAAGCTACTTCTTCCACAGAAGCTTCCGCTTCAGCTAGAACTGACCTAATCGACATTTCATATATACGCAACGTATATTAGCGTAGCTCAAGTGCGTGTCTTATTTAATGCGCTTGTAACGCTCTTGAAACGAGAAGAATGTCGAGGCACGTCACTCAGAACGCGTCCGTAGCTGTTTTTTTTTTGTTATTTCGCGACTTCATTCAATTCTATAACAAAGGAGAGCTCGCTGCTTCATAGGCAAAATGTTGGAATGATGAGCAAACCATCACAATAGAAGGATCATCATCAGCCTGACTAACGCCCACTGCACGGTGACGGCTTTTCTTATATTCCTCTAATTAAAGCACACAAGAGCCAATTTACGGCGTCACACATCCATCACGCCAGAGAGAGTGTTTATTGCTCGTTCTCCTTGCAAATCAAATGGACGTGAAATAATGCTGACCACACTTTCTCACTCTCTCCTGTGATAACCCACGTGTAAGATTGCCCGATATCCCATCGCAAAGTAATGCCAGGTATTACTAAAGGGGCTCCGGAACAATTTTTGAGCATGGTCAGAAAACGCTGCCGATCGGTAGTTGAGGCTCTCGAGAACACGCGAGCCAAATATTACAGTCTGGCGCGCGGCCAGGGATCCACAATAAATTTTTAAGATCAGCTAAAAGTGCTTTCTTTTCTGTCGACAAATAACGCTACAAGCTTCAAGACCTCCCTTCACATCCATTGTATCAGCCACTGGCTGATTTGAGCATGGCACGCTCGCTCGTTACAGGGTCCGCCCCGGGAGGCCGTGACTTGTGCACGCGTGCGTGCGCGATCGCACTGAAAAGCGGAGTATTCCAAGAAAAAAGAAAGGTAGTGGCTATGGTGACGGGGCCCGTAAACGCAGTACTATAGTTAAAGTAAGGGGGCCCTTCGGCGTAGTAAATTCGTAATAGTGAGGGGGCCCGTCATAATAGCGATGCAGCTATAGTAACGGGCCACGCCACCGTAAAGCAATGGCTACGGTGAGAGGGCCTAGTGAAATGATGAAAATGAGGGGGCCTGCTGCCGTAAATTCATAGTCATTTTACACGCCACCATGTCGTTGTTCGTATAGTGTAGTGGGTTGATGCGCAGTTAGCGAGCGTGCCACGGGTCGTCAGTTCAAATTCCCGTTTTCTTATTTTTTTACTTCTTGCTTTTTTGGAGGGCAATGTATCAACATTGTCATTACTACTGTGAAGGAGTCGTAATTTGACCTTTTTGCAAGGAAATCCTGTCGCTATTTGGGCCGGTTGTTATACGGCCCTACCGCGTTGATTTTTTGAGGCGCAGGAGGTACATTTTGTTGGTGTGGAACATGATGCGTTGTCCGTGTGCGACTTCAGTTCAAATTGTGCTGACTAACTAATGTTTTTTGCTTTTCTGCTTTCAGTATTGTTTCGAGTAATGTTGTCTATTTTAACGAGAATCGTGCTGGGCAACATATATACAGCGAAGCAATGGAAGGAGCCGCTGGCCAGCGAGTACCTGGACGATCAGCTGATCGAGTCGACGTTTTCGCTAACGGACCCTGCTCGATGATCGGCCACCTTTGGCTGCGTAGCCCTGGTCTGAGCTCCCCTCACCGCGAAATCTACAGCAGTACTGCAAGTATAGTGAGTTTTCACTATACCACTAAAAGCACGTGCACAGACGTACACTAACGCAACGAGGCAATTAATACAACCGTAACGTTGCAATTGTGAAGTGACCCGTTTTAATAACGCTGGCTATAGTGGCAGCCCTCAACATAGAGCTGCTGAATTGTGCTGTTACCAAAATGATTGGGGAAGTTTTATTGTTTTTTTACTGCTGCGTTAGGTGACTGCATTCAAGCTTCCTACGGCTATCTTCCCTCATCGTAGGATATAGCGACGCTGGTAGATGCATGTTCATTCTTGCGTATTCGTTTAATCGACTCGGTCACACCTTGTGGTTTACCCAAGCCCGCAGCCACACCAGCTAGCACTTGTAAATAAAGCAACCAGATGACCGGTACATGCCCACTCATTCGGTGTGCTTGTATTTTAATCGCCGAGAACGACACGGAAGACGTTTCACTTCCGCAGGACGAGCGTCGTCTCAGGATGGCAAGACCGCTACAGAAAGCACACCATTGTGCGAGTATCAACCGTGCCATAGAGAGTTCGAATGCCAATCTACATTTGCATAGCATATAGCCCGTATTCATGGGACGAAAGCGATGTTCACATCCACTTGTTTAAACAAGCTGATTTGATGATATGAATAAGTCTGTGCGTGCGATTTCAGGTGAAGGAGGCCCGATGTCGGAGCTACATGTATTTTAGTCATATGTACTGTGGTTTTGGGACTTAGCAAAACATACTGTCCAACTACACAGCACTTAGGGTTGGAACACATTCTAAGTTGACCTGCACAACGTTTGGCATCGGCCATATGTCTCCTTTACAACGACACGAAAAATACGGGGAATGGTATAATTTGGCAACATTATATTATGCGTAACAAATTATTAGCTGGAGATGCGGTATGAATGCAAAGAGACGCTAACCCCGCTGAGGGTGGTTGTTTATTTATTTATTTTTATTTATTTATTCGAGTACCTACAGCGCCCAGTTTGGGCATTACAGTAGGGGGGAGGAGACATAAAACTTGAAATTGATACAGGGTATGAATACCGATAACAAAACAAGTAAGCATGCTCAGCTTATACAGTGTGTACACATTCTCGGGAACATGAGGCAATCAAGAAAAAGTAAAACACAAACAGAAATACAGACAGAAATTGGCATCTTTCATTTCAACAAAAATTGTGACAGAGCATTTTGAAATGAGGGTGGCGGGGTGGATACAATATATTCTGCTAGGTTGTTCCATTCGTGTGTGGTTTTCGGGAAGAAGGAGTTTTTGTAAGTATTTATGCGACATCGATATTCGCGAACTTTGCGGGTGTGATCTAGGCGAGAGGATACATAAGTGGGATCTTTAATGTACACGTCTTTATTTAAACCAGTGCTACCAATATAAATATTATGAAATAGATTTAATCTTAAGAATTTGTGCCTGTCCTGCAGGAGAGGCCAACCCAAATGTTTACGAATGTACGAAGAGCGGTTAGTGAAATCATAGTTACCAGACACAAAACGCGCTGCTCGTTTCTGAACCCTTTCTAGCGCATTTGTACATATTTTAGTGTCTGGATCCCAAGCCACACAACCGTACTCTAAAATTGAGCGAACGTTAGAAAGATAGAGCGTTTCCTTTAGTTTAGGTGGGGCCTGTTTAAAGTTACGCTTCAGGAAGTTCAATACACGGCTCGCTTTAGCACCGACGTATTCAATGTGGTCGTTCCAGGATAGGTTGCTCGTAAAGAAAATGCCTAGGTACTTATATTTAGACACAACTTCCAAACGATTGTCTCCAAGAAAGTAATTCGTATTTAGAATGTTCTTTTTGTTTGTGAAGCGAACGGTATTACATTTTGAAAAGTTAAGTGTCATGTTCCATGTGGTGCACCATGATAACACAGCATTTAGATCACTTTGTAGTTGAGCAGAATCTTGAGCAGACGTGACGTCACGATATATGCAGCAGTCATCTGCATACATGCGCATGCGGCTGGATACTTGTTGGGTTATATCATTTATAAATATCAAAAAAAGAAGGGGTCCCAGAACAGATCCCTGGGGGACCCCTGATAAGACATCGACTTCAGATGAATTCACTCCCTCGAGAACAACCCGCTGTTTTCTACCAACAAGATACGCTTCAAGCCACTTTAACAAAGAGGGAGGGATATTTAGAGCAGACAGTTTAAGTAATAATAAATTGTGTGATACAGAATCAAAGGCTTTTTGAAAATCTAAAAATACACAGTCCACTTGGCATCCATTGTCGATCGAGGCAGCTATATCATGACTAAATTCAATTAGTTGAGTATCGCAGGTTCAATGTGATCTTAAAGTTAATTCATATGCATACAACGGAATCTGCTCGCACAACGTAGTATCAATTGGCAATCATAGAGTAGAAGTCTCCATTTCACGTGGGATGTAAAATAAGCGTGATAATTATATGCCCGATGAATAAACACGATTGTCATTGACAAACAAGTAACAATACATGAAACAATACCGAGAGCCGAAAATAAAAAAAAAGAGCATGATTCAAACCGAAGTTGGACACCAACGACACGGCGCCACGAAATGCACATGGTAAGCTAACAACCGACACAAAGAGCATCATGATTTTCTTGTAAAAAAGCAAAACTACGACTCCTTCTGAGCAGTAATGTCAATCTTGAAGCATTACTATAAAAAAGAAAAAAGTAAAAAAAATAACAAAACGCGTCTTCGAACTGATACCCTCCGGCACGATTGCTGCTCCAACTGCGCGTCAACCCACTATACGCCACCAGAACAGCGAAGCGGCGGCGTCTAAAATGACTACAAATTTACGGGAACGGGCCCCCTCATTTTTACTTTTTCCCTACGGTGACGGGCCCCGTCACTGTAGTGACGATTGCACAACGCTGATGGGCCCCCTCACTTTAAAAATAGTATTGCGTTGATGGGCCCCGTCACCATAGTCATGACCCCCCCCCAAAAAAAAAAAAAAGAGCGCGCGAGAGAGAGAGAGAGAGAAAGAGAACAATTGTTCAAGGTCACGAGGCGCCCATGACGTACTTTTTTAGCCCGCGCCATATCCCTCCCTGCTCAGCTTTCTGCGTTTTACGCGAGACAAGAGGAGAGAGAATTGCAGCGTGCGACCAATCTTTGTAACTCCACTCGCACTGGACGGATACTTAATTATTTTGCGGCAGTGAACTTGTGAGGCAATAAAATCCTTTACGTAATTAATTTCATGGCTACCTGAAAAGGTTCCGAAGGACCCCTTTAAAATAACTTCCTGCATTGAGAAAACCTGTAAGATACACCCGAAGCAGGGATTCATGCAGCCAAGCAACGCGCTCATATCAAATGAGTTCGCAGAAAAAAGAAAGACCACACGAACGCGATATTTTACAAGATTGCACACGGCGGTGGTTGTTAAAACTCATTCCTTGGTAGCCAATCTTACCTGATAGCCCGAGTAAAGTGAGAGTGCGCTTCTTCGAAAGCTCCGGACGCTTCCAAAACTTGTCCGAGATTGTTCAACATTTTTGCGTTCCTCGGATTCACACGAAGCGCAGACTGGTACAAGGCTTGTTCGGATGACCTTAAATTTAAAAAGAAAGAAAAAAATCGAGCGATACTGTTTTTACAAACACACGCTTCACTCACGCTGACATTAATAAAACACACTTGGTAGGCTCAGAAAAACATCTTTTTGAAAGAACGTACAAACTAAAACAAGCCTGAGTTCAGACATAGCGATGCCACTGCAAGTAATACCCACGCTTATAAAGAGTTTCTACACACGAGAATTCAATTTAAACAGATATATCACAAGTCAAACCGAAAAATAGACATGACTAATCCTTCGGAGGTCTGTTAAGGAATCGCGAAAGGTATCCAAATGGGATCCGAATAAAAATTCGAACACTCCCCCTCCCCCCCCCCCCCAAAATGGGCAAGAAGTTTTGTTAACAATACTTCAAGAAAAAAAATTAACAAAAATATTTAATAATTGAAGACAAACAGCTCACAAACGTTGCGAATCCCCTGACCATCCGTCGACTTCCCATTGAAGCCATAATATCTGGTATAGATGTGTCATTCTACGACACTTTTTTTTTTTTGGGGGGGGGGGGGTGGCTTTAGTGCTAGCATTTAAGCTTTTCCAATTCTTTTAGCTTCAAAGCGTTGCTTAAAAATAAATGCATTATACTGACTTTTCAGATATTATTCTAAGACGCTGTAAACCAAACAGGAAAAAATTATCTGTTTTTCCGTTCATAGAGCAGCGTACAATGCTTTTTTTTCGAGCTCCGGTTGGGAAGGAAAACAGCAGCACGGCGAAAAGAATAATAGAGGCCATATCTGAACTTCGATGAAAGAAGTTGCCTTCTTTGTTACACTTCCTGGCGGAAGTGCTGCCACAAATACAGATTGCGTCACGAGTGAATAAAAAGCAACGGGGCGCAAAAGTAGTCATGGAACCGATGTTGTGTGATCTGAAAAAAATTTTTAGGAAGAGAGAGAAAGAGAGAGAGACAGAGAAAAGGAAAGGTGAACAGTGCATTAAGGACAGGCTGTTTTGTCCTCAAAAAAAAAAAGGGGATATGAAGATACAAAGCAAAATGTGAAGTGTAAGGAGGAAGAAAAAAAATGAGAGAAAACCTAATGATAGGTGGCACTTCCATTTTTGTGTCGCTTGCGGTGCAACGCATTTTGGGGCGGCAGAAAATGAAAGCGAAGTGAAAAGATGCAGTCGACAAGACAACGGGAACGATCCAGGCGGCGAAAACAAACAACGACAAAAAAAGGTAGTGAAGACGATGACGAGGAAAGTATTCTCTCGACGGTGATAAAACGCCAGGCGGCGGCAGTAGCAGCAAACCTTCTTCTCCGCGGGAAATGCAGGTTAAAGCATAAAAGCCCAAAGGATGAACCACCTAGAGAACCTTCATGTTACTAAATTTCGAACGCCGCGCGGTAGGGTCCTCATACCGATCCTCACATGGCGGCGAGTCTGGCGCTTATGTATTCCTGTCTGTCTAAACGAAGTCTCCCCCGCTATACCTACCAGAGAACGGAATAAAACAGCAAAAAAAAAAGAAAGGAGAGTCAAGTAAGGATAGCAAAGGCAGCGAGGACACCCCCGAAGATTACACAAAGAAAACACAAGACGAACGGCCGACGGAGGAAAAAAAGGAAGTGTGCTCCGAAATGCTTAGGATTCCGTGAAAGATGACAATGATCGATTGTCTGAACCGGAGGCCTTCGATTTTGTGAAATCGATCCCCACGCTTGCATAATTTCTGCGGGCCTCCCTCTCTGCACTGCCTCGACCGCACCGGGCTCGGTCACCGCTCGGCACATTCTCTCCCCTGCGGCGCCGCGCCTGCTCTATAAGCTGCGCGATCCGCTCTTCCGGCCACCTGGCCCTGGGCCATTGGAAAGCCCGCGTCGCCCTCCCCTGTCACTCGCACCCTACTCCGAGGCCAATTTTCAATGGGGGACGACAACAGAAACATGAAGAAAAACAAAGCTGCGACAGGATTAAACAGGGCCGCTATATGGAACGCAGCGTATAACCAGGAGAAATGACGAGTGAAGGGGCGCGACACCAAGAGTGTCGAGCGTCGCACGACGGCTGCTCTATGAACGTGGCCGGTGAAGTGGGGCAGTTAGTGGAAATCCTGCCGCTCAAAAGAGAGAGTGGGAGGGAGAGCGAAAGAACCCGCTCTGTTTGCTAGTGTGATACTGGCATAACATCACCTTTTTCTTTTATTATTATCCACGTACGCACAACGTATTCATTCTTATTATTCAAATTTCGCTTGCTTGCGTTCGCCAGCATGCACGTTTGGGAATGCACTTTGTTTCCTCGCAGTTTAAAGTGCGCCGAGGATGAAGAGTTTCATCGCAAAGTACAAAAATTGACGAGGAGAGGGCTGTGGAAAAGTTTTTTTATTGTTTTTACGCCATGTCTATAGAGTACCGTGTATGCGAAACCTTTATTAGACATTCCTGAGTGCGTCAGAGATGGAGCACTTCCTACGACAAACAAGAATTGCCACGCTGCAAGCAAATTAACTTCGGCCCCTTCCTCCGCCGTTGCCACGAGCGAGTGTCTGTGAAAAAGGCCGCAGCTGCTGCGTCTCTAGCAACGACAGACTTTCAGCGACGGGCAGAGAATGCGGAAAAGTGTATTGTTAATGCGCGAGGTAAAGAAGAAACAATGCGATATTCTGACAAAAAATTAAAAAAAAAAGAAAACCTTTGTACTTCAAAGGGCGTGCTGCGGTAACCAGAAACACAGTTTTTTTTCCCTCTCGGGTTTTCCTCGTACTTTCGTTGTATAGTGTACAAAAATTTGTTGCATGCGTAGAGAAAAATTGAGCACACAGAACTTCTTGTACCACAGCCACCCACAAGTCACCCGGCAGCAAGCGTCGGGCTCCACTATAACTTTATCCACCTTCACGAGGTTAGATAATTCACACCTATTCCGAGGCCAAGAGGGACTTTGATACATCCGCGCAATACAAGGCAGCTGGCACTGTTGGAAACAAAACCCACCACGTAGTTTTCAGTAAAAGAACCCAACAGAAACAGAGTGCACTCAAATAAGTTTTAAAGTGAAGGTTTTCTTTTTATTTTGTTTCTACTTGCTCTTCATAATTTAGCACGTTGCATTGAAGACATTTATTTGGTGTCTTGCCTTAGAATATTGTAAAGTGTACTGTGTGATTTCAGTGACGTTATAGAGCACCAGATCCCCCGAATTCCCGGAGTCTTCCACTATGGGGCCCCTCATAATCATATCGTGGTTTTGGGACGTAGAACGTCACATATTATGAACTATTTGGTAAGTGCCACTAGGTGCATACCCATGCCTGGTCATGCCCTGCCGTGGTGGTCTTTAAGTTACTCGGCTGCTGACCCGCAGGTCACGGGATCGAATCCCGACTGCGGCAGCTGCATTTTCGATGGAGGCGGAAATGCTGCAGGCTCGTGTGCTCAGATTTGGGTGCACGTTAAATAACCCCAGGTGGTCGAAATTTCTGCAGCCCTCCACTGCGGTGTCTCTCATAATCATATAATGGTTTTGAAACGTTAAACCTCACTTATCAACCAATCAATCAATCAATCAATCAATCAATCAATCAATCAATCAATCAATATTTTTGGCTTGTATTTCGGAATGGGTAAGCGGCAAAAGGGGTGCACTTTCCTTCAATTTATCAAAACATGCGTCAGACATCTGTCATGCATACACCTGTCATCGTTGTACACCATTCGACAAGCCTTAAACTTTGTCATTAGAGAGTTTTAGTACTGCGGAATGGTGCTACGTACGCATCACGCAAGCGCCTTGCGTTACGTGGCGTCGTTTGCCACTAATCGGCTTTTAGTACGCCGTAGTACCCGCGTACGTAACGAGCGTGAAGCGTGTTGCGTCATCTGGTAGATCAAAATAGAAGCACGTGTTGTTGACAGCCAATGTGAGCCAATCCAAGTGTTATAGCCAGATTATGGCCATATTTTAAGCCACAGAGCCGGTCGGTGCTTGCCTTCGATGCCGCCATTTTGCAAAACAAAGTCTCGCGCTGTCGCGAACTTGTTCGAGAGCGGTGCAATTACCTCATACGTACGCACGCACGCATCTCATGCGTGCATACGTAGCAGCTGCGTACGTAATGCGATACGTGCGCGTTGCGGTTACGTAGCAGCTGCGTACGTAATGCGATACGTGCGCGTTGCGGTTTGCGCATGCGCACTACGCAGAACGTGGCGTCCTTACGTATGCAACGCCGTCACGTACGCAGCGTACGCAGTACTAAAACTCTCTATAGTGACATGACTGCGCACGCATTTTAAACTGTGCACACTGTTTTGTCTACAATGGTACCCTAAAACGCGTCGCAAATGCGCTAATACTTGCGTCGAGTTCTGTTCCTCTGTCTTCTCAAAGCCTTCAAACAGTATGACAGGACCATGCAAAAAATTCTTCTAGATGACCAGCGTACACCTAGTTGCAACATGGATATTGAAACTGTGCAATCTTAGGCGAATACAAAATAAAATGGCTTAAGAGTATCGTTAAATAATACATATAACGTAATCAACGGTATTGAATGATGTACTTCGACGCCAGAGTTTTATGCATAATGCATGGGAACCATGGCAGAGCAATAAAGCGGCTGAAACATCCAACTTGCTGGCTCTTTCATCTTTCACTGTTCCCACGCTGAATAGAAGAAAATGAGGTGTATAGAACACATCAAAAAGAAATAAAATCATAGCATTGAAAGCTATATTTAATAATCACTGTGTCTTATCTCACCAGTCGTAGTTGCGAAGAACCGTTTTCGTGAAGTGGGTAAGCAGCAAAATGGTGACTGCCAGTTTGAGCCATGTTCCATTATACCTGAAATATGCGAAAATGACAAAATAGTCAATGTCTAAATATCCGGCGAAAGCTGTTCGTTGAAAATGTTTCAAATCACCTTTCTTGTGCAGCTACAACGCAGTTCAGAAATACGTACAACTGCACCCGAATGTTTAGGGAACGCGGGCTTCACTGCAAATGTGAATTTTTGCTCTGTTGGTTGCACGGCGGTACTAAACTAGCAGGTAGTTGCGTTGGTCGTAATAATATTACAAGCTGGAACATCGCTTTTGAAGCTATGTTCTCAGACAAAGCAGGAATACAGCTTCCTCGGAAATTTCGCGCTTGGCAAATTTTTAAAAATGTTTTTGGTGGTGGTCATGGTGGGAGGGGAGGGGGGCGTACGTATAATCGAAGAGAAAAAAGTATGTTTTCGAGCCCACTTATACAGACGAGGTTCTTGCATCTCTCTGCAAATGATGCCGCTTTCGTATATGAGCAAACTTAATGCGTATACTTTTTAGTTTTTTTATTTTTGAAAACGTCGATTGCTTGATTAGTAAAAATTATGCGCACATACAAAGCAAACACATGATAAAATATATTGCCAAGGTTCACTATATTGCTTGGCGTTATTCTGTTTGTTATGAAGTATTTGGCTCATACAGGACAGATTAAGCATTTAATTGATTTTTAGCATATTCAGGCAACGTCACTTTCCTATTTTTCTTTGAAAACGTAGGCTACCACTTACACCGAACGACGACACGCCGCATTGGAAATGCAATTTTCTAGGTGGTGACGTCTGTGATGTTGCAACATGCGTGTTAGCCTGGATTACATGACTGGCATTTTTCCACCAGAGCATCTCCTGAATTGTGAGGTGTGAGGCGTATCACTGCACATAGCTTCAGGGAGGTGGCTGTGTATTTGCCATTCTCACGTTGGTCATTGTTGTTTTTTTGTTATTGTTTTTTATTCGCCGAGCCGCATCTCTCACCTGTAGTGTTGCCAGAGAAGACTAAAACCCTGTGCCACCAGAAGACAGAAACCCAGGCTTGGCAAGTACAGCACCCGCTCAGCGATAACGAAGCCCACGGGATGAAGGAGATTGGACGCAGGTAGGTACGGTATGCAAGCCAAGGACAGCCCCTGCGGGACAATGGGTGGATTCACCAAGTAGTACCGAAACCGAAAACACATTCACGTATTCGTGGCGAGGGTAGATCAGGAGACCACAGACAGGACGATGTTTTTTTTTAGATTTGTAGAGAGATTCTCCTAAATCATGTGATTCCCGGAGCTAGTAACAGTCCCTGTATACCTAATTAGAGATAGAACACATCTTTAGATGGCATTGCAGTAAGCGCATCTGTCTGGAAGAATGAATGAGCGCTTCCAACGTTTCTACAAGTGAGGGACTTCGACGTCAATTTAACTGCACAGCCTACGATGCAGCCATAACCCCCATGATCGTAAATGAGCATATAGGTTGATATCTGACAAAGGCCTGACTAATGAGATTGTACAGCATTCCAGTAGGCTTCGGCAACTTATTTTAATACTAAATGGCTCTCTAATACTGATTTTGTGACTCTTCGCATTTCCATATAATTGAACATTGGGCCGATGTCGTTTGGTCGTTTTAACTTATTTCATCTCGATTTTGCGACTAAATTAAATTCCTACTTTCTGGACGCCTTCGCGCGTGCATGCATTGACAATGGTCTCACCATAAGCAATGGTTTTCGGTGTTGCTCGTCAGCTCGGAGTGCAGCCCTTGTTGCCATCGCCAAGAAAAGGTAAACGGCCATCGTTCCAAGGTTCCTGACGTCCGCCAGCGACCTCACTAACGGCACTGTTCCCATAGTCCAATCACAACAGAGATCACTTGGGAAGACTAGGAGCCAGGCGTTCAACGCTGTCAGATAGTTGTAAGTCAGCTGGCGTGACGGGGAAGAAGCCACTGATGCCGGGTTGTCGAAGCTGCAAATTATACATGCAATGAATGAGGCAGATGTCTTTATTCAGAGTTTTGCAAGCACTTACTAAACATTTTGAATGACTGAAATTTAATCTTTCGTTGTTCATTCTTTGCTCTAGACATGTACTAACTATAAGGGTCCTTCGGTTCGCAGTCGGAATCATTTGAAACCTTCGTTCTTAGTCTCCCGCTCAACACGCACGCACGCGCACCCCCCCCCCCCCCCACACACACACACACAAACTTTTTATCATTGCGTAGCATTTTGTGTACATAACGTACCACTAACTGCAATGAACTCCACTCCGTTTCGCTCGCATTAAATCCAAGCCTTGGGACAAGAATCCAGCTTGAAACCTGGTGTACTCCGGCGCGAGGTCACGTGCCCAATGAAAGCGCAGCACTTACGCGACCGCGCCGGTGAGGGAGATGCAGCTGAGTCACGTTTGACCTCGCATTTAATTGATCCAGTATCTTTTTATTGTACATGAATATTTCTGCAGCATGCGCATACTATAAGCGTAAGCTACCTATTCTGCTTTCTTTAGGACGATTCATTAACATCATGGCGAACATGCTGGCGCATTTGTGGGGGGCATTTTGCTCCTATCTATGAATGTTGCAATGAAGATGAGTAAAAGTCGATTCGCCATTCTTCTGTCCTGTTCGCTCACCACCTAATGTGTACACGCCTGACGACTTCAGCAATACAGCAAAACGTAGCTTAACATCATTGACTTTAGAATTGTTCATTTGCATCGCTCTTATTTGTTATATTATCTGTATGTTTTCCGTTGCCACACGTTTTGAATTTACGGATGGTTGCTTTGATGGCAACACAGATGGCACATTCACGCACTGTTCTAGATGGAAAAGACCGCTGCACTATCACTCGAATAAAAACAAAATAAGAAAAGAAACAGGAGCAGAGACACATGATAAACGGGCGAAGAATATAGGACGCGTCCCTAATGCAATGATATCCTTGAAACGCGAGATTAGGCTATACACACAAGTCCTCTGCACTGCTTAATAGGTTCGGATGCGCGCTTCGCTTCTTTGCATTTCTTATTCATTCACCTTTACCCACGAAGTTGTTTCGGCCCAACCATACAGAAAAGTGTCCTGCGTAGTGGCAGATACATCAATGCAACGTCAATGGTAGAACAGTCGATAGATTGTACGGCTGCCACTGCTGGCTGTATGTTTTGGAATGATGCAACCGAAAGAAATATGATAAACTGTACATTTGTGTCCCTCTGCGCACGCTTGCACCATTATGTACCGAGAATCAAGCGTAGCGTACCGAAGCACCATCGAGCCTGATATCGGTTTAGAACGCATTTCACGAATCATAAACTATGGCTTTTCACTCCGCCCTTCGAACGACACAATATTGTTCATTAAGACTGATGCAGTTTTATTATATATGTACACACTGCGTATGAGAGTGAACCACAAAACCACATAGAAGAGGACATAGGGGCACATGGTGTGCCATACATAATGTAACAAGGCTAGTAGCCCGTGACTTCATGAGGTTTTTGTACTCGTCAACAACGTCAGAGAGGAGGCGCGTCCATGGTATTCGGGGTCGATCGTTGGTCTTGCATCGGAGGCGAGTTAAGATGGACTGATTAATTAGTGCGCTCATTTAGACCTTTACATTGTGGGCGTTCTGAACTTCTGATGAATGTTGTTGTGCTTGAAGAGGTGCTTGATTTTGCCGGCGTGAATCCTGTGCCTCGAAATTGCAAGCAGTGAATCATTCAAGCCAAAGAATCCTAAGACTTCTCAGTGTTGAAGCTAAGCTAACTGGGGGATGAATACATGAAATCAACGCACACGGCTCAGGCGACATTCGTGATTGTGCTCAAAGTACCTCGGATACAGGAAATGACGTTATACGAGGGCTTCTCCCCATCCACCACTCACTGGAATGAACACAGTGCTGCTTACTCATATTCTTTTCAATGATACCATTTAACAAATTTTCAGGACAGGTAAAATTTCCCGGTTTCTCACGAAACGAACAATAAAGTACATTTTTAAGAAGCTCACGTTTCACCATTCTTATTTTGTTGCAGTGTGCGTTTGTAAGGTATTCAAACATATCACCATCAATGCTTGGCAGTTCTCATTCCTCGCGGTAACTTTGAAGGGTTGTAACCACCTCCACGCATCAATAACTTCGATTTGAGACACTACTCGTTTATTTGAATATTAGCGAATGTTGTATGTAACCACGAATTTTTAATAACGCGGAAATTTCTCATTTCTACCACTCCTTCTTGGTATGTGCATCGAGCAGCAATACATACAATAAGAGGGAATAAATGGTTGAGAAGGAAAGGTGGGGATGCCATCCAGTCCAGGATAGCCGATTTGCTGCCCTACGCGTGGCAACATGCAATGAAGTGAAAGATGAGGAGTAAGACCTCATGAGCCGTGTTATGAAACTGTGGGCTAACGGTGGCCACACGGAGCTATATAAGCCCTCAATGCTGGCATTTTAGTCATGATTTGGTCTAACCATGCTAAAAGGTTTGTTATGAATGGTTTGAGCTTTGTTGATTCGCATTGCAATGCATGGAAGCTGACTGGCACTGGTACCCACAAAAAGTGGCTTGAAATAGTTTCGAGTAATGTCGATGAACGCAACAAGTTTTTGAGATTATGACCAAAAACTTGGAGTCTCCGAAAAAAAACATCCTAGTTGACGGGTTGTTGCCCAGTATGATTAATTTTTCTACCCCGGTCCTGCACAAAAGAAGTCGCCCTATTCGAAAACAATTCAGAAGTGAGACGAAAAAATTCTGTGGAAGATGTTATACTCACCGGTTGAAGGCAGGCAGGTGAGGCCCGTTCAAGTGAATACGTGCCAGAACTGCTGCAGTTGCCAACGATGCCAAAGTGAAAACTCGGTAGAGGCTATCTTTCCATGCACCCCACGTAGTCAAGCACAACGAGATCCAGGGGGTCTATAAAAATAAAATACTCAGTAAAACTTCAAAGTCGAAGGTGTCACCGTGCAGCGCAAAGACAAGCAGAACGCGAAATATTTTTTTACCCAATCTTTATTTTAAGAATCCAGCTTTACATATAATAATGAATTCATTATTTAACCAACAATAAAACGAAAATACACAGGGTTCCTTATGCGTTCGTATAAGACGACTAGAAAGCGAAAGCCATTAGTGTGGCTAATTAATCACAATGATCAACACCGGCAGCCCACAAGCTGTATTTTTTCAGCACCGCACGCGACACTGCCCCAGACACTTAAGGCTTTCTACACTAAAATATTATTAAAGCGACATTATGTAATGTCTTCCACACACACACACACACACACACACACACACACACACACACACACACACACACACACACACACACACACACACACACACACACACACACACACACACACACACACACACACGCGCACGCACGCACGCACGCACGCACGCACGCACGCACACACACACACACACACACACACACACACACACACACACACGCACACACACACACACACACGCGCGCGCGCGCGCGCGCGCGGAAGCAACTACGAACAGATGCACACATCATGATTTTCTTGTATATAGCAAACAAAACCCATATCTTTAGTGCTAGCGCGTTTATGGCATCTTATCCTCCTCAGTCCCAATAGTGCGCCAATGAAATAAGCTTTTTGCAAAAGTGTAACATTTGACTCTCTGCCCTTGAAACCAAACGCACAAGTATTATGAATCGGAAAAATTGAACGGTTGTCTCAAAATGTAATCGTATTCATTTGCTTATTCATGTTCCTTGGAAGGCTCTAAGATTGAGAGAAACAAAATACCAGACCGCAGTGACTTTCAATATGATGTACCGGGACGTCTCCAGTTAAAAGAATGTACTATATACGTTGTTGTTCATATTACAACAAAGAAAGGAAAGCTTTCATTTATCACGAGAGCGCAGTCGAGCACTCGTGCAGAACGCATTCCTGTGCTCGTGCAGTACTCAGTCATTTTCGTTTGCTTGTTTTGCGAATATGACTAGACACATGGCGCCACTTCTGAGGGCTTCGTGAAAGCAATGCATAGTTGTTATGCCAAGACAAATTGGACAACCGGATTTAGAGTTGTGATGATGTGTAGCCTTTGAAACAACGGTACCAAATCTGGTACCCGAGGACGGAAAACGGAAAAGATTATCTTTGTTGGTTGCTGAAGCGTGGCTTCACCTCACACACAACATAAAGCAGGTGGAGCATGCTTTGCAGTAAGGTGCCTGTGCCTTGCCTTAGGGAGCAAAAACTAAGAAAAACAAAGGCAGTGTTTAGTTGGAGAGAGTTTACATTACAAATCTGCAATCTGATTATGAGGCACACGATAGTTAGGAAATTAAGATTATTTTCGTGAAACGTGGAGTTTCTTCCCTTCATGTTCACCTCAGGATGGGCGATGCCTATGATTTATCGCAATTCATCGGCACCTAAATACATCCGCCAGGGGTGGTATCTGATCCCGAGTGTCCATGCTTATCAGCGCAGTGCCGTAGCCGTTAATCAGCGTTAGAGGTTTGCAACATATCTTAGCAACATTCCTCCGTCAAGAGAGAGGAAGCCAAACACTACAGGGATTACTCTTTCTGGAACAACAACAACAACAACAACAACAACAACAACAACAACAACAACAACAACAACAACAACAACAACAACATAGGGAGTTCATGATGACAATTACAACCCCGCGAATACAGCTGTAGGGTTTAAGCCCGTCCAACATGCAACGAAGATTATGCTTGTAAGTATGAAGAAAAGGTGGCATAGAGCTTTCTTATGGGGCATGTCACAAGACGTTACTGAGACCTGATAAGCTCCACCAACGTTCTTAAACTTTTTATACGTGGCAGAATAAGTCGTGGCCCACCTCTGGCATGGTCTTCCAACTCCAAATGGGAATCGACACATTGCCTTGGTTTTCATTGCTTAGACGAGTAATTTCTTTGTGGGTAAAGTATCTCTTTTTGTTCGATGAGAGTGCTAGATATCGCTTTCAGGGCAAATCTGTAGAATTCACTTCCAGACACCACCTCCACAACCAGACTCACCTCAGGTACACGCGCTTCTACAGCAGCACAACACTAATAAAGAAAATGTGCTTCTTTGAAGAGCCGATAATACGAAACTGATTGCGATAACTTCAAAGAGTGTGGTACTGTCTCTACTTGGTGTTAATGTCGTAAATCAGCGAGTCGATCCAGTTTTGCAGTTAATGAAGTCTTGATTACGTACGCAGGTGCACGTTTGCTGGCGCACGCACGCGCATACACGTGGTCGCGAAACTTGCATATAAAATAACTTTCCAGAACGGTAGCGATTTGTATGTATATACCTTCACGCCTTTGTATGCACACGTATTCAATCTAAAGTGGACGTTCTCTGACAAACACTGCACGTATATCGTAACCAGACATTGGCGCGCCATAATATTTTGACCTCGATGACAAGGATCGTCTAAGAACCACAACGAGAAAACCGACATAAAGGAGGTACAGGAAAGTGCGTCGTGCCCCTTTTAACGTTTTCTCCATGACAACATAAAGCGGAGCGGTGCATTGATTCACGGCAGACGTTGCTGTGTGATTTAATTAGGTAGAAAAATAATTACAAGAGCAAAAGTTAGTGCACTTGTTTATCATTACGATGATTGCAAGAACTCGACAGACACCTCCTTAATGAGTGCAGCTGGCCTATACAAAGCTTCATTGATGGTCAGATAGAGCCTCCCGCCTTCTTCCAGCCCAGTAGCAGAATCGCTTAAGAATCAAAGCAAGATCACATGTGTGGTTCGATGATGTCAAAATTGCTGTTCGCAGTTTGTGGTGTGTGAGAGAGAGAAGAGTACTGGAATCTGACACGTCAGATTTTGGTATTCTGTCGTCACACTTTGCAATATGAGGTACCCTGCTAAACCGATTTGTTTTCAAATATGACTTTTTTTCGCCAGATGGATACATACAAAGTGCGACAATTTTAAACTTGACCACTTTTTTCCCTATGATATATGTGAACGTGAAATAACAGCTTTATGCGTAGTGTTAACAGCATCCCCGCAGTAATCTGAATCACTGTCTCCATAAACCTTGGCCACAGCTTTGCCTAAAAAAAATTATTGGCTGTGCGGTGTGAAGCATTTGGCAAGAACACAGTAAAAAACAACAAGTTAGCAGAAATAAAGCTAGAAAACATACAAGATATGTTTAGTAGTACTCATAAACTGAACACCGCGTTTCTGAGTGAGCTAGTCACGTCGCATTAGCGCACTACGGCTACTGACAGCTGTGTAAAGGATCTCGTGCAGCCCATACTTGAACGTTGTGTGTATGAGTAAAAGAAAACATTTGCAATTTCTACTTTCGTTCTCAGACTTCACGAGCGAATAGCATCAGCGTGAGAGAGACATATAAAATGCGACCATGCCGAAGGTGCCAGCAAAGAGGGTGCCAAGGCTGGGTAAAAACTAGGCACAAACCACAGCAGCAGCACCGTTGCTCTTGCAGAGGCGTCGCGAGTGGCACCAAGAGAAAAGATGACTTTTGTTTAGAAATTTCCGCGTGAATCACGCGGCCGACGCGGCATGCAATCGATCGGCGGGGCGCGTCGCGGCACGAACACTTTCTCTGCTGCGCAAATGTTTGCGAGTAGTCTGTCCATCGAGCGGCGCCGATAATGGTATTTGTCACGCGTCAAGCGAAGCAGCCAACTGCGCCGGGGGCTGCGCTGGATAAAGCACGCTCTCGAACGCTCTTGCCTCCGACCCCGAAAAACAAGATCAACACCGAGATGGGCACAGCTGACGAACGCAAACAGCGGGAGAAAACGGCCCCGAATGCGCGGTCGAGACGAGGGAAGGGGCGCAAAGGTAAACAGATAGCGGGTCGACATAGATGCAGCTCTGGGAGTATCAAGGTGCCGTCCTCCGGAGGGGGCTCGAGTATCGTCCGTCTTCCGCCTCGCTACTCCACGGACTGCGAGGCGGCACCTGGCAGGGCGCTTGGGACGGGTGCGCGCAGCTGGTAGGATGCTCTTCGCGATGCGCGGTGGCAGCGGGGGTGGTAGCCGCACGTGGCTGTTCACATATCTCGCGCTCGGCAGTTTTTTTTTACAAACGCGTGAAAAAGGCACTGTGCGCGCACAGAAAGACTCACTCACTCACTCACTCACTAAAATAAATAAATAAATAAATAAATAAATAAATAAATAAATAAATAAATAAATAAATCAGACAATCAGTCAGGCAATAATCAATAAAATAATAAATCAATAAATAACTAAACAAGTTCATTAATAAATAAAACGCTCAAGTCACTCCATTTTGCTCGACGCTACCAACAATCATGCAGGGTACCACTTATGAGACGTTGTTGAGCCAGTGGTGATTGAGATGAGTTGTCATCAAACCATCAGGTTGATACGGAAAATATATAAATAAGGCAATTTATTTATTAGCGATTTCTCCTTAGCGAACAGCCAAAGATCAGTATGAAAAATCGGTCCGCATCTACATGTTACACTGTAAATGTCGTCTAAAGACGATAGTCTTGCGTCTGGAGAGAGTGAACAAAACGTTTATTCGATGTTCTGCGCAAGAAAATTGGTGAATGGTATTCTGAAGGCGCTGCGGTAGAGTGCCTCAAGCCTGTAACGGAGGCGAACAAGCGCGTCTAGGCAGGTTAGACACAAGCGCCATCTGGCAGTTTATCTTCGAAAACGAAGGCGCGCGTGACCGCGGAGAAATATGCGCACCAGTCTCGGAGGTGATAAGGTGTAGAATGCAAAGCGACGGGAAGGTTCCAGCACCGTCTCATCGTAGCAAAGCGTTGAAAACACCTTCTTGAGCATCGCGTTGCACTGTCAGCGCAGCGCAATAAACGCTACAGGCCTTAGAACTACTTGTGCGCCTCTTCTAGTATAAAGGCAGACATACAAAGCATAGACGGGTTGTCATGGCGCCTCAAATATGCGCTATATTTGCTTTTTTAGTTGACATTTGCACAACGATGAACGCTAAACCTTGAGCAATATTGGTGGGTGCTGCGGATGGGGTTGGCCGTTTGATGCCATTTGAGGTATCGTTAGGGGGGACAAACAGACAAATGTACAGACAGACAGACCAAACTTTTTTCGTCGAAGGTCCCCAAGAAAGACTATCGTCTTTAGAAATGCCGCAACCGAGAATGCGTCACGCATGTCCTTCCGATGATAGTGGCTCACGTCAACGACACACAGGCTACAAAGACAACTAATAGGCTTCGACACAGCAGGTTAGTGACTATGTAAAAGACACACGTGAATTTAAGGGATTCTTAGAGATATTGAAACCTTGTGTTTATGTCCCAATATCAAACTCTTTTTTTTATGAATGGCTTGTTGCCTTGCGTCTTGTTTGGCTTTCTTCATCAACATTCTTCACGTTGACAAAGCTTAGCATGCAAAGATGCGTGACTTAGCGTAACAATTTCAAGATTCATGGTGACAGAAAACAAATCAATGGCAACAAATAAGAGCAAGAAATAGGAGCACACAAGCCGATTTCTATTGGGAAAGTATTGTTAGCGCCCACCCACAAAAGATAGTGAACTTCTGTTCTTTGTCTATCGCATAAGCCCTATTAGTCAGCCCACTTCGGTCATTAGCGAGAGTGGCTAGCCGAATTTTTGCTCTGGTGCCAGTTTGACGGAGCTCTTCAGATCAGTTTTCTCAGTAACTGGTTGGAAGGTGTTTTTGCTGTTATTCGGGCACATGCCATGGGCAACTGATTGTTGTGTAAGGCCCCGAGAATAACTTACACACACACACACACACACACACACACACACACACACACACACACACACACACACACACACACGCACACGCACACGCACACACGCGCACACACGCACACACACACACACACACACACACAAGGGAGAACGAAAGGTCCAAGTACACTCACAGCACATGAAGCAAGCTCGTAGACGCAGCAGACTGCAAGAACTGTGATGCCTTGCTCCTTACAAAGCATTGCCGCCGTCGCCAGTGCAAACGTTGTTAAACAACGTCTCCAGTGACCTGCACAAGCACAAAATTATAATTAAATCCTGAATTAGTGTTGCTTTGATTTTCATTCAGCACAGCCTGTCAGTTTTATAAAAAGTAATTACGGTGCCTTTGAAAACGCTTTGAAAGTACTTCTAATCTGATTATAGCACGCATAGGGCCAATATGGTGAATATCTCGTTTTCCAGTGAAAGTCACATTTTCTTTAACAAGTTTCGCAAGGGTGCTCTGCTTTGCGGTGCTGGCTATTATCTTCAGAAATTAAAGTAACAGCTTTAGGCATCAGTTTGTTTAGCTCAACAAGACCAAGTGCATGAAAGATAAGTTGTATGCATTGTATATTATACAAAGGCTTACCAACTACCTTCTTTTAATTGTGTATGGTGTGTGAACACGCCAGTGCATGTACCATTTGAGTGTTTGTACGATGGCTGTGTAGACGATATTAGTCATCTACATCCCAGAGTAGCACATCACGTCGTCAGGAAGAGGAACACTTCAATAAACCTTTAGGTTAAGAGTTATGAGTGCTTATTGATAAATGCGCAAAAATTACACTCTGTGCCGAAAAGTCTATGAAAGCGAAATTGAGGTTGTAGAATAATGATTGAAACATCTTTTAGAAAGCAGTCATAATTGTATCACAAATATATCAATTTAAAGATATCAGCGCAAAATAGACTAGAACACAAGACGGAGAAGTGCACAGGACTGTCTAATGTAGTTCTTGGTAATGTTTTCTTGCCTCTCCTGTGCGGCTTTTAAATCTAACTGTAATCGAACTGGCCCAGATTTACGTGTTGTTTCCGTTCATAAAGCATAAATTAGGGGACATTTCCTCGTGTGTCTAACTTTTTTTTTTCATGAGAAGTGCAGACGTGGACCTACTCAAACTCAAAGCTACGTCGTTTGCTTAAATCATTACAAGAAAGGAAAGTGGAAAACAATTTTCTCACCCGCGCTAACGAAACGCGGCTCGTTGTAAGGGGCCAGGCGCGCGACATAATCTTAGCCACGACATGAAATGGAGCCAAAGCGAGTGCGTGTAGGGGGCTCAGTTTACCTGCGGGCTAATGTGACAGTTGCGGGGTAACGTGACGCGATCACGGGACAGAATTGGCTAATTCCCTAAATTAAGACGTGTTGCTGAATACGTCGAAGCCATCCCCACAAACACCAATAATGTCGTATTTATCCCTGGATTGTCTCTATCTTTGTCCCTATCCGTCTAAAAGGGCGTCTCACAAGGCCCCACTGCGAATCTCTGTTGCAGACCAGTTGTTGAAAAGAGCCATCTTGATAGTGTCTTACCATAAAAAGATTCAAAATCTGGTCATTATCGTTAGAGATAAAAGAAATAGAACTCCTTTTTTTCTTATTATGTCACGCGGAGATATTGTGGTTTGAAGTCAGAGAGGCGCTACTTTCTGCAACAAATATAAGCCCAGTGCAGCATTGCCGGGAGATGGGGTGGTACGGAAGAATGGTCCGGCGGCGCTGGAAATCAAACCTTGCACATTGAAAGCGGACGCTTCATCACTTTACCACCACAGCAATGCTGCCAGGAGGGGAGAGCCGTTGCTAGAAAAGAAACATCCTCCCTTTTTGCCTCTACTAGGATATCCAACTGGCGTGCCTTCTGTTTGTCCATACACGTGCCATTTTCCGTGAACAAATCCGCCTCCTTGTCCAGGTTCACTTTCTACTTGGCTTTGCGCGCACTTCTAGCGGTGGCATTGCATGCTCTGCTTTCAGTCGTAGTCAGCGACGTTCCAGGAATGTCTCTTTCGTAGGGCACGTGTACGTGTTACTTTCACCATTTTTCAAGGCACGCTTTCATCGAAAGGAATGATGCGATGCTCTCTCTTCGAAATTTTCGCAAATACAGTTGCCACTGAGCGATCTACACAATTAGATTGCTGTAGCTTCCACCTCGCTTCATAGACTAGTCGCCCACTCGCTCTTGCGCAGTTCGTATTCGACCACAGCATGTTGTTCTCTCACATTTTCAAGGCCTTCTAAGTGCAACCAGAAGTGACTCCTTAGACATGCGTACGCGCCTATGATCGTCGATTCCACTATTCATTGTGACGACTCTTCACCTCTTTCGTGTGAATTAGTTGAGCAATAAGCACTGCCGGTATTGTGTTTTACGTACCTCTCTCTCTAATTCTCACCACGTGTAGCATCAGACGTCGCGACTTCCTGCTTACGTCAGTGAAGCACTTAACGATGTGTTCTCGGCGCTTTTACACGAAGACTCAAGAATTGGCACCGTATATAAATCAGAACTTCATTGACAGAGTGCGAGCAGCCCATCGTCGACTAATTAATATCTGTAGCCAAACAACCTCACTACCGTGCGCCTGTTTGTGAAGGGGACAGGGGTTACTGCTGCAGAGAAACAATGGCGGAGGTTGGTTGTTATTGTACCAATTCCGCTTTAGTGTTTTAGGTTAAACTAATTTGTAGTTCAGAGATTGGCCTCGATGGTATGATTGTAAAGGTATAGTAAGATGCATCAGCTTATTCAGTGCTTCCTAGTTTAATACGCCACGTGAGAGCGGGTTTGTGGGAACAGCATTATTTTAAGGCTGAATCCGTACCTAGAAACTGACAACTGACTGGTAGAATATACACTACGCTACGAGGGCTCTGCTCTTATATGAATATAATATTTCATACTAGTTTTTTGGGGCCCAAAAACAATATCCATACAATTTCATGGAAGCACAGTTGTCATGATATATATATATATATATATATATATATATATATATATATATATATATATGCCCCGCCGCGGTGGTCTAGTGGCTAAGGTACTCGGCTGCTGACCCGCAGGGCGCGGGTTCGAATCCCGGCTGCGGCGGCTGAATTTCCGATGGAGGCAGAAATGTTGTAGGCCCGTGTGCTCAGATTTGGGTGCACGTTAAAGAACCCCAGGTGGTCTAAATTTCCGGAGCCCTCCACTACGGCGACTCTCATAATCCTATAGTGGTTTTGGGACGTTAAACCCCACATATCAACCAATATATATATATATCTATATATATACATATATATACATATATATATATATATATATATATATATATATATATATATATATATATATATATATATATATATATATATATATATACATATATATATATATATATATATATATATATGGAGAGAGAAAGAAAGAAAGAACGAAAGAAAGAGAGATTATTAGAAAACTATGCCCGATGAGCAGGTCGATTCAGGAAGACCATAATAATGCTGGTCATGCTACAAAACTGTATATTTGTGAAAATGTGAAAATTTTATTTATCAACATTTATTTTACAAACAGTTAATTGACTATACCTTACATTACCGTCAAATGCCTTATTATGAAGAAAAAAGTAAATGAGCCAAGAAAACACGAAAAAAACATGTTTGTGGTCTGGAGGGGCAGCTAGTTCTCGAACAGCTATCAATTTCAGGAGTGCTCACCATGTGACAAGAATATATTTCATTATACCCTTAGGGGGCATTGACAAAGCATGTATAGCCAAGCATACGCCATCGATACACGTGGGATAAACGTTATCGAAAATAATGCGCAAGGAGACACTTAAGGTAACCACAAGAGCGAACTCGCGTCTAATAATGAATAAGCACAATTTGTGTCCACACAGGCTAAAATGACAAAGTTTGAAGTATAATATACTTATAAACTTCCATAATTAAAAAAATGTGAGTAATTTGCCACAGAAATACCTGCTAACAAACACACGACAAGTACATGAACTTCGGCTGACGCTATGTTTCACCACGTCTCTAGCATAGGCGCAATGATGACCCGTTGTGCACGCAATAAAGCCAAGATCATGCACACTCGAGCAACCACTACCGGGCGAACACATTTCAACAAGCAAGTCGTTCTTATTTCACAAAAGATAACACCCCTCTCGTTAAGGCTGCACCGAAAATAAAGCTTGGTCGAAGGCGGAAAATAAGTAATGAGCGTCAGTTCTGAGTGACCTATACCCGAAGTTGTCTAAAACAAGCGGCGTACTTAGTAAAAAAATAAAATCAAACAACAGGCCAGATTTTACAGGAGGTGCTCCAGCTTTGCCATTTTGCTGGGCCACGATCGATTGTTAAGCACCAGTGCGAAGCAACGCACCGCTTTTGATGCTTTAGCTGAAAGCAAATCCTTTCTGTGATTATTGCATGCCAGAATATTTGGCTTTAGTCTCTATTCTACTTTACAGAGCTACCTCTCAGCAGATAGAGGCGAAAAACTGGGACTGTCTCATAGTTTTTGTACTATAGTTTTTAATGTTTGAAAGCTGCCATTATCTTCTGGTGCGCTCATTTAAATGCGTGGCGGTACTTGCTTCGAGGCGATGGGGAGTAAAACTTGTTCTCGCCTACTAACTCAAAGTAAATGTGTTTTGCGTTGTTACAGCAGCGCATAGCAAGTTTCTACGCACTTCGTTGTTATTTTTGTTTCTCTATAATATACGTTATTCTAAAAAAAGGGCGGGGGGAGGACGGGGCGTCTTAAATATATGTGACTTGTAATTACATCATTCGCAATGACATTTACATAGCAATCTTGATTGACAAGTAAACGAGAATTTTGATGACGATATCTGAGCATGTTTTGGGAACTTGTGGGCGAAAAAGCAGAAGGTTTATATGTGAGTTAACAAGCACATAATTGTTCATTTGCTGAAGACTGGAATACTATGCACAAGTGAGAGCTTGGTGCGTCATGGTGCTATAGATCGCAGAATCGTTGGGTGCCGGTTTGGCAGTAAGAAGTGTGGCAGCTTGGGCTAGTTGGTATGGCATGACGATAGTTATAGCGCAAGAACAGAACGACGGCAAGTCCTTCTTGTCTCTTTGTCGTCGTTTTGTTCTCGCGCTATAACTATCGTCATGTCATTAAGAAGTCACATCAGCTTTATAGAAATCTTGAGCAATGAAAGAAACCCTCATGGATGTTCTGTTTAACCATCGTTCTGGTGATAGGTTTGTTTAGCTTATGACGGTTCCAAAGAGAGGCTGTAAGAGACACCTGTAATTGTAGGGTCAATATAACTTACACCTCGCAGGGTTCTTTAACTTCTGCTGACATCGCAAGGTACCCGGATGTCTAATATTTCGCTTTCATAGAAATGCGGCCACCACGCCCGTTATTAAAGTCACGTCTGTTGACAATTTGCCGGTAAATGAACCACTCAGAGCAGGCAAGCGAATTCATTATCCGTGTACGAAATCATGCATGGGAGACCAAAAGGCAGAAAATGCGGCTTGAGCTATCGAGTCAGTTGCCCTCACATTGGCGCTTTCCTGGCTACTTTGCGTGTATAGATTTCATTCCGGGATTGTCGAATCAGCAATGCTCACACACTTGATGGCGGATTTAGAATACCCTCTTAATCCCAACTGTCACGTAGCACGCGTACTTAAGAGCAAGCTTTGGGCCAATGAATGACCGTAGGTTACCCAATAATATCGAGGCTGGTGTCACATAGCACCTCAATAACCAATCAGCGAGCAGAACCAGGGAAACAAGGAAGCTTACTGTTTTCGTTAGTTGGCATCTCTTTTAAATGATAGATTTTTGTTTATTAGATTCCAAAAATAACTGACACTAATTTCAATAACTTGCTTTAAACAACGTACTGCTGTCATTCGTTAACGAAAGAAAAAAACGTAGCCAACGCTGATGAAAGCAAGCCCACATAGATACCAAAAATCGTCCTTTTGTTTATTAATAAACCCAAGAACAGCTCCGACGCGAAAACTTCTAATCTCAAGGGATAAATAGGTAAAGATGACATACATTTGGTGATGCGAAATAAAAGCAATTTCACAAACATGCAAACACAAACCAAGAAAAAATGCTCGTTTTCTGGCTCAGTACGTTTCCGCAGGGGTTCTTCTCTCAGTATTTTTTTATTTTAGGGTGGCAATAAGTTCATTATTGAGTGAACCAACCATCTTGTTGGAGAACGTAATGAAAGGATGAGATCATCCACACATAAGTTTTACCAATAACAATAATCCTAAATCTAACCCCTGAATATGGTTAACAGAGCAGGATAAATGAAAAATCACAGCATATCCACGGAGTGAATAATGGTGCGTGTGGCGAAGCGTCTTTCCGTTTATCCGTCCGTGTGTTCGTCCGTCCGTGCATGTGTCTATGCGTCTGATCGAGTTCGACAATGCAGACGTCGCGCTGGTAACATCGACGAAATACGAACCAAGGAAACAGAGCGCAAGCGTCTTCAACGCACCCACCCCTCCGCCCCGCCCCGTCCATGACCAACCAACAATCCGCCACGTATGGCGACTATCCAGGAGACGATTATCCAGGCCCTCGTCGGCAAAGCGCGCGCAGCAGTCAATCGGAGACAGGTGGTCGAAATTTCCGGAGCCCACCACTACGGCGTCTCTCATATTCATACGGTGGTTTTGGGACGTTAAACACCAGAAATCCATCAATCAGTCAATCGGAGAGTAGCGGCACTTCGGAGAGTAGTGGCAGAGTAACGCCATCTAGGAAATGGAATGAGAAATGGTCATTCATTTCTTTTGCGTTCTTTTCTTGCTCATTTCTTTTTCTCTCGGTTACGCGTGACTAGTGACAAGGTTAGACTATAAGGAGCTTCACCCCTAAGAAATGCTTAAATGCTCTCTACAATACTTTTTTCAGCATGCTCAGAAAACTATGCCGTCCTGTAGTTCAGGCCTGAGAACACGCGAGCCGTTCATTATAGCAGGCAACCAGGAATTCGTAATCAATTCTCCCAGTTATATAGGCATCGTTCCCTTTTTTTTCGACAAATGATGCCATAAACCAAAATGAACGCGCAATAAGGCCCAGGTCCACGGCCATTGGCTGATTTGAGCATGTGGAGCTGCAAAGTTACTGTGGCTGCCTTGGCATACCACCCCGTACTCGAGCACTTTCTCGCAATCACCCTGAAAGTAAGCCGCGATTTCCAAAAAAACAAAAACAAAATGACTCTAATGTCCTCGTACAAGTCGGAAACAAGCGTAGTTTTTTTCTGTTCCGAGAAGCTCAAAGTATCTATCACTCCTACAGACATTGAAAGAGCCCATAGAATAGGCCACTACCAGGAAGGTAAGAACCGCCCAATTATCGTCAAGCTAGGCAGTTTTAAAGACAAATCCGAAATTCTCTCCACTGGTCCTAAACTGAAAGGTACAGACTTCGTGATCCGTGAAGACTACTCTGCACGTGTACGCCTTGCCCGCAGTAAACTTCACGAGTTTGGCCAACAAACAAAAGCCGATTTCAAAATACGTTTTGACAAACTAAGCATAGGAGATAAAAAATATATCTACGAAGCGGTATCCGATTCCGTGATCGAACAGAAACCGTAGCAGCCACGGTTGGCTTTCAAGATTCCCGCCAGAGCACCTTTACCCAAAGACCGCAGCCCTACTTACGATACCGCATCAGTTTTACCTGCGAACGTCAGAAGCTATCTTACCAAGAGGGCAGCTTTTGAGGCCATCTTGGAGGATAATGCCACCGACTTTGCGATACTAACGGAAACATCGCTAACTTCTTCGATTAATGACGAAGAACTACTACAGGATAGCACATCATACCACGTGTACAGACTTGACCGGACCGGGCGTAGGGGTGGTGGTGTCCTAACCTTTGTCAAAAGTGCTTTGCCTTCCTTCCATGTTAAAATTGACACTAATCATGAAATTATTTGCGCAAATATATCCTTGCCTTCTAGTATAAACATACTTATAGCGTGTCACCGAGCCCCTGACTCCGATATCTCGTTTATTTATGACCTCCATTCGGTCATGCTTGATATTTACTGTCGCTTTCCTCGTGCTAATTACTTCATATGTGGGGATTTGAATTTTCCCGACATCGACTGGAATAACCTGTCCGCACCATCCCGTCATTCTAAAGTTTTTCTGGATTTTGTACTAATGTTCGATTTCACCCAAGCAGTCAATATACCGACACGTGACGGTAACATTCCTGATTTGGTTCTATCTTCGAATCCTGATCTCATTCAATCGTTATCATGCATAAATGAGCTAAGCAACCACAACACTGTTCTGTTCGACATGCGCATTCCGATTCTTCATCGATTACTTTCGATAAAATATATTCGAAATTACAAAAAAAGCAAAACCTCACTTGCATCAACAACGATCTTGAAAACTTCCACAGCTTTTTTAAGGTTTCCGCCCTCCAGAAGACAGTCGAAGAAAGTTGGCTACATTACAAACATAAATTTCAAGAGTTAATTGAAAAGTATGTTCCCCTCATTCGTATTCGTGGCCATTCGAATAAACCATGGTATTCTAATGCTTTCAAAAAACTTTCCCAAAAGAAGAAACGTCTCTTTCGAGAGGCAAAACGCCGCACCACTGCAGCAAAGTGGTCTAAATATTTCAAGTCTTTTCATGATTACACGCGTCTTCTGCGACGCTCTAAAGAAAAGCTTCATCACCATGACATGTTAAGCATTTTACGCGTTAACCCCCGTGAATTCTGGAACCTCCTAACCCCGAAACACAACCACACACATACAATTTCTTTGAGAAATTCCGACGGTTCGGAGGTACCGCAAGACCAACGGCCTGACATCATGAATACATTTTTTTCCGTCCGTTTTTACCCTTGAAAATAGCTTTGATAGCCCCGATTTACTCTTTCAACGTTTCTCCCAAATGCTTCCGATTAGCATTACTGCCTCGGGCATCGTTAAACTAATTGAAAAACAAAAACATCTTGTGCCCCGGGACCAGATAAAATCACAGCTAAAATGCTTAAAGGTACGCTAGCGTGTTCCAGCAAAATATTAGAAATAATAGTCACGCAAAAAATAAAAGACAGCACGCTTCCACATGACTGGCTGAAGCAAAGCAGCATATCTTCAATATTTAAAGCAGGTAATCGGTCCGTTCCTTCAAATTATCGTCCGATTTCTTTAACTTCTATACCTTGTAAGCTACTTGAGCACACAATAAACTCTAGCGTGGTAGCCCATTTTGAAAACAACTCCTTCTTTTTTAAAAATCAACATGGCTTTCGCTGAGGTTTTTCCTGTGAAACACACCTTTTTGAGTTTACAACGGACCTTCACTTAAACCTCAACTCTTTGTATTAAACCGATGTCATCTTCTTCAATTTTTCTAAGGTGTTCGATTGCGTTCTTCATCAAAGACTTATGCTTAAACTTTCCTCCCTTAATCTAGACCCGCTCATACTGTGATGGATACAAGCCTTCTTCACTGATCTATCCCAATACACAGTCATCGGAGGTGACCGTTCCTCGACTACAAATGTAATATCTGGCGTACCTCAAGGTTCTGTCCTTGGCCCTCTCCTCTTTCTAATCTTATTATTGACCTTCCCTCAAGTTTTACATCTTCGATACGTCTCTTTGCCGACGATTGTGTCGTTTACCGCCGTATATGTGATGGCTCTGATCAACTTGCCCTCCAAAATGATTTATATGTAATTGATAATTGGTGTTCTTTAGGGATGACGCAGCCTAATATTTCTAAGTGTAAATCTGTGCAAGTTTCCCGTAAGCGTTCAAACCTAAATTTTACTTATTCCCTGCAGTCTAACCATCTCGCTCTAGCAGAATCGTACCGACACCTGGTTGTTCTCACCAACAGCAAACTAACATGAACTGACCATATCGCACAGCTTTCTGCCGATGCATCCAAAGCATTAGGTTTCATCAGAAGACCCTTGTCCTGCTCACTGGCTTCAGTTTGTAATCTCGCTTACGAAACCTACGTCCATAGTAAACTGGAGTATGCCTCTCGAATTTGTAATCCACGTCAATCTTATTTTATAGACGCCCTTGAAGCCATTCAAAATCGCACGGCTCGTTTTACAACCTCCGAATACAATTTCCGCACAAGTGTTACTACTATAAAATCATCAATGTCTCTCACCTCTCTGGATATTAGACGAAAAATAGTGCGGCTTTGTTTATTTCACTAACAGTATTTCAATTATTCTTACTTGCATGGCTTCCTGCTTCTCCCACTGATTCGAACTTCGCACCGCCTCTTCAATTCTTTGAGTGTCCAAAATTTAAAAGGTTCAACCAACGCTTTTGACAAATATTTCCTCCCGTTAACAATTGAGGATTGGAATCGGCTTCCAAACGCAATAGCCAATGAACGAAATACTGTGAAGTTTAAAACCTTACTCGAAACTCATTTTACAACCGCACCGTCGTAAATTCTGTGTGGCCAGTTGCCTTTCTCTCATTTTTTTTTCATGCTATTAGTTGTATAACGAGTTCTGTTTTTATTATTGTCCTGTAATTCCAATTCTTGAATTTCAACCTGCTTTATGTTATTGGTCTGTAATTGCCTTTGTGTATCCTTGTTGCCCCCCCCCCCCTTATGTAATATCCCGTCAGGGGCCCTTAAGGAAAAATAAATTATGATGATGATGATGACGACGATGACGATTATGATAATAATAATATGTGGGGTATAACGTCAAAAAACCACGACGTCATTATGAGAGACGCCGTAGTGGAAGGCTCCGGAAATTTCGACCGTCTGCGGTTTTCTAACGTGCACCCCAACGTGAGCACATGGGCCTGCAACATTTCCGCCTCCATCAAAAATGCAGCCGCCGCAGCCGGGAGTTGATCCCACGACCTTTGGGTTAGCTGTCGACAGCTATAACCACTACAACACCACGGCGGGGCTTTTTATTGAAGCCATTCTACGATTATTTGGAAAAGTGTTGCAGGGTCCCTTTAACCTGTTGAAATTATTAGTGCTGACAAAAAAAAAAAAAGCAGCCCTTAAGTTGATAGTTGAAAGGAAACAAGTGAATTGTCTATTTGTCCAACATCGCGTGTGACAGAGCACACTGGTCATTGTCACTTGATTTTTTATTATTATTTTATTATTTTGAAAACCTTTTTTTCGAGAAAACAAAACTGGCTCTGGAGTGAAATCTGCAAAGGAAACGCGTTTTCGCTGTTGTCTTTATGCTGTAAGGTGTGCTTCATTTACTCCTATAGACGTCTTCCTCTGATGAGTTTGTAGAATGCGACCTTGCAAAAGTTACGCAACTAGAATAAAAAATAAAGGAGGAGAATAAACAAACACGAGGCATAAACTCCATAGCGCTCAGTAATGTAACCTTGCAGACTGACTCACTTGCGGGCACAAACCGAATGTGATACGAAGTTTACAGTGGACGAAAAAGGTTTGAATTTCACCATTGGTCTGTTCTTTGCAGACAGCAGTACTGGCTCCGTGTCGAATGTAGAAAAGTAAGGCACCCAAGAAGAATACTGCAGAAAGCAGCTCCGCCCTTCCCACTACACTGGTCACCTGTGGTCGAAAAGACAAAAATAAAGCGTCGTGTCAGGCATGAACACACTTGTACTGCCACAGCGATGGCGGAAAGGGGGTTTGCTGTTTCACACTCACAGCTTCAGTGTGGATTGGGTGAGCGGAGAAGAGCAGGGCCGCCAGCAGAGACGTCCAGCCCGGCAGGAGCATCAGGCACATCCTGCGAAAAGCACAAGACCGAAAGAAGGGGAGGGTTATGGGCTCACTTTTTTTTTTATTAGACACGACATTAATGAGAACTAGCAGACAGTGAAGCCAAGAAAATGCAGTAAGTGCTCTCTGTAGTAAGTGCGATATATATAAAAAAAACGCGAAGCTTCCATTAAGTTGCGCAAGGCGTGAAACAACGAAACTGGACGATTGTTAAGCCCAATATGGTTGCGTCTTAGTTGTTTCTAAATAGGAGGTGATGCTTCCTTATATGTCGTTGCTTTAGGCTTTATCTAAGTGGTGCTATGTTGTTGCTAAGTTGACTCTCAACACAGAGAGGTTCCAGTTAAAGTTAGATGATAGAAAGTTACAGGCACCGCAGGGTTTTCCAAACTCCAGGGACAGAAATGGCGCTGAAACCGAGTGTTCGCACGCCTCATAGATCTACGGACGCGTCGGGGTTGGCGTACACGGCTTCCACCTCTTCGGCGTCTTCTAGCAGCCGTCGTTGCCTTTCCCGTTACTCTTTCGCAGCCGTTTCTTGGGCAAACTGTCAAAGGTTTCATTTTTACCGGAAGAGTAGTCAGGCTTACCAAATTTTTGTGGTACATACCCGTTTATGATGACGATATTTTTTCTTAGTTCCACGTTTTATTTCCAGCTTTGGCAGCGTCGCTCGCAATGAACTTCGGGAATTGATGCTGACGAAACGATAACATGCCATCGACGGGGAGCGAACCTGCAACCTTCGAATATCGCGTCCCACCTGGCTCGTCCTCCCGTCAACTTTATCGGGTAGAGCATGGGACGCGTTATTCGAAGATCGCAGGATCCGTCCCGTCTGGCGGCATGTTATCGTTCCGTAAACTTCATTTTCTGGGTATTTATGTCACATTTACCACAAATTACGTCCCTCGCACTTTCCTCGGCTGGAGTGTCTGTTAATTCTCACTGCTGTTCAGGACCACGTATTTTTCGTCAATGAAAGCTCAGTCGTAGCATGCCCTTACTTTTCACCACTGCGCATTAGAGAACAAACAAAGAACGACAGCGAATGAAGCGATTTGCACGCATAGAAGACCACCTGACCGATCAATATCGCAGTCCACGTTTGAACAGGATAGCACATGGTGTAGGGCTATTGAACCGGCGTTTGTGTCTAGTAGTTAGCGGAGTGGCTTGGCTGGGTTTGTGGCGCGACCTTCTGACAGGCGGCGCATGTCTAGTATAAGCGTAGTAGCTTGGCTGGGTTTGTGGCACAACCTATTGACAGACGGCGCAACAAACACTGAACGCAGAGCTCTCAAAGATGGCACACGAATTTCGCATCGCATTAATTCCAAGTGAGACAGAAAATAGCACATGAGAATAACACTGTAGCGTGTTCGTGTCTCGCTAACTTTGGTGCGGGCTGTGGAATGTCGCCGCGGTTAATGTACTGTGAGAAGAGAATATATGGGAAGGTGTCTTCTGCGCCATTTACAATAAACAGTTCGGAGTTCTTTATGCTTATTTTTGTTTTAGCCTTGCCTTCTCTTTCCTAAGAATATTTTCTATACTACTGAGGAGATTCGCGCCCTGTTCAGCCCGCCCCTTGCTGATTTAGTTTGATAAACAGTCGAATCCAGTTTGCTTTTAGAACCACTGAAATAACAGATCATACAATATATAGAAAGGAGAGATTTGTTTTAATTGAGCAATAGTTTTATATGTCAAGATTTATTATTCCTTGCCTAAAATGGTTCAGTTTCGGTGTCACCATTGAAATTCGATGCATATCATCAAGTACCTTAAGTTTATTTTAATTTCGCAAGAATAGGCACGTTTCAGATATCAATAGCCTACTACTTTCCGTACCATTAACTGGCCTTGAGTTTCAAATCAAAGAAAAGAAATTAAGAAGTTGATGACAGGCGTTATATTGTCACACATTTTAAAAAAATATTCTGTATCGCCAAAATGAACGCCCTCTACATATAACATGTACTTGTTTCCGTTAAATGCATTTGCTTTGCTTTAAATTCATATACAATTACCCACTAATATAAAGTTGTTGCTGGTTTGCCTTCTACAGTGTTTCTTCATCTCAAAAATATTTCATTTTTTGATGTAGCACTGGTACTAAGAAGTCCCTTTTTTTGCCACGCAGAACGCTGTTGGTGCAATTATATTTAGAGAATACGGGTTTGTCAATGCGATAAACAGCAACGGCGTACTTTTGACGCACTAACGCCCTATTAGTAAACGCAATGACTCAGATATGTATTTGCACGACCATGGTTGTTTCACATTACAAGAGCAAACGATGTTCGCCACGACCAAAAAGTTTTCAGTATGATTTTACACGTTGAAAAGCGAATGATGGTAAAGAACCAACAAGGAGCAGGGTGATTTTGAACAAACAAGATGACGAATGCGTTTTCCAAGGGCAGCTGTCGAGTGCTAGGCGCCAAAATTTCGCTAATGCGCTCTCTATACGCGATAGGTAATCACACTGGAGCACATCACGCGATGGAGTAGCTTCAGTCGTCAATTTTGCGAGGCAATCCCCGTTTGTTTTCGCACTCTGTTCGCCGTTCCCGCCCATCTTTCTCATCCTTTTCGTCCACAAACAAAATGGAGCAGTGCAAGAAGCGAGAGCTTTATAGCGATTTCAGAAGCAAATCAATGGTCGTATTTCTTTCTTTTAGACTGTGACACAGCATCGTGGTAGTACGCAGCACTCGGTACGAAAAGCCACGTTTTTTTGTTCTTTTTTGTTGTTCACTCGCACCTGGACTGCCACACTCGAATTTCAGGGGCGTCGGGCGGCGTAAACTTTGAACCGAATTTCCCTGTTTCAGTGCTCGAAGCATCTGCCAATAACAACAGACAACACGGGTAACGGACATCAAGAACAAGGAAAGAGGTAGCTAGCTGTAAAACGCGAGCAGGAGGGAAGCCATCGGTTCTCCGAGCCAGACGCCGGAACGGTAGCATTGTCGTTCGTCTCCCCGGCTCTCGACGGCGTCGACGATGGAACGGCTCTCTCAGGACGCCCCGGTAACGCATGCAAGAACCATTAGGCTCAGCGCGGGCCATCAGTCTCTGTCGAGGTGGATCTCCCGACGCGGCTCCACTAATGGTCCGATCCTTGCCGATGCGGCCTACGGGCAGCACGGCTCGCGGGACTGCCGACGCCGCCGGCTGCTTTTCAACTCGAGCGGACTCGTCCGGCGCGCCACGGAGACGCGATATCTTCGCTCGAGTATGCTCCCGCCGTGGCAGCAGCACGCGCGGTGCTGGAGAGGATACATCGTTTCGGCACTATAAGCGCCCAGTCATGTTTGCGCGATGCCAGCTATTCTCTCGGGTAGATGTCAAAGCAGGCCTCTCCCCCGTGTTTCCTGCGACTGAAGATGCAGCGGCATTATCTCGGTGCCTTGGGACCACTGAGCTGCTCTGTAGCATTGCGAATAAGCAGTCTCTTGAATGTGTATGCGCGCGAGACACGCATACCTGAATGGAAAGTCATGCGCGCACCCGCGCCTTGTCTTTCTCGGAGTCGTCGACTACAGTTTTGGGCGTTGAGCCGCACATACGCGTATTCGAAATGGATTCAAACTGAACCTGTACGGCGCTTGTGCCCGAGAAACGTGAAGGGCAACGGAAGACATGCGTCGCGTCTACGCTGATTCACCCTATCTCCGTATGCCCTCAGAAAAGCGCCGTGTCACACAATTAAACGAGTATTTGTAGTCTCTCTCGATGGCTTCTCAGGGAAAGTGTTTCAAAATATAGCCAGTTTTTTGTCAATGCATAACTAGAGAATGCTGCGAATGAGCTAATTTTCCAAAAAGCACCGTAGAAATGAGCACGTTAGTGCAAAATATGGTTTACCTGTGTGATACTGAAATTGTAACGGAATGAATTAGATTCTCATACATTAGTTCTTGAAACGCCTTTAAAGGCACAAAAATAATAAGGTGTGTCACTATATGTCATTTGTGAGTTATTGGGCTCATTAAGTGGGCCACTGTGCTGTTATATCTATACAATTTGGCGCAGCGTGGCTTGCGGGGAGCACAGTTTTATACCAAAAATAAAAGAAATAATTGAAGCAGTGTAGTAGTACCACTGTGGGCATAGCTTTTGGCCTAATCACCCGTGGGCTCAATAATTTTTGTTTTGTTCAGTGTGGCTTTGTTAATAATTTTTCTTTTAATGTTCCCTGTTGTTAAGCTTTGTCGGGTACTAGACTCGGAATGTTCCTTCATGCTGTAGGTGTTTTGAAAAATAAGGTCGTTTTGTTAGCTTTCAAAGTAACAATGAGTAGTGAGCGTACTTACGAACACGCAATTAGATTATAGTTTCACCATAACACATCACGTTGCTAACGAGGTCATCACTATCGGGGTTTCACATTCCAAAAGAACTATTGCTTAATATAATATCGTGGAAAGAGCTACACAGTACAAATATGTTGAATAAACCTTACACTACCACACAAGACAAACTCTTATTAAAGATGAAATTGAAGAGCGTTAATTGCATTCAGATAAACAAATTAAGCTTAGAAAAAAGCCGCCTACTACTCATTACTCTTATGGAGACTGTAAAGTAATTTCAGGCAGTGACAGCCCATTTCATGAAGTTTAACTACGACAAAAAGCTCCTTTGTGGCGCACGTTAAAGGACCACATGTGGTAAAAAAGATTCGGTGGCCATTCTTTATGACATATGTCGCGTGAGGAGCTCACCAATTTTATGTGAACAAAAAGAGGCATGAAGGGGCTCTAAATCAGGTTTGAAGTTGGCCAGCGCAAAAACAGACCACAGCAAGCAACTTAATGTGGCGATGGCGCTTTTAGGGTACGTTGAAGTCATCTACTGTAATACTATACTTAAATGTGATTATGTACATGCATTCACAAGACTATTCTTTCATCGATAGCGTTTGCCTTTACGACGGATGTCTTGTGGCGTGTTTGACCTTTGAAGAGACAAGCTTATTTTACTCAAGTTTTCTTCTTTTTCAACATGACACATTTCTGACATGAAGAAGGCAGAGAATCCACAATTAGTTGAAGTACCGCTAATTATTTGGACCGATAAACTTAACGCCGATAATTCCTGCTGATAACGTTTAGAAATAATTTCTCGGCTGGAGAACCGATGGAGGCAGGTTAAGAATTCCTCTATTTACATGACTGTCGTATGGCAGTGGCCAACATGCAGCTTCAAAAGAAATACCCAAGTGGAAAAAAAAATCCTAACCACACTGCAAGCTGTACCCACGCACAAAAAAAAAAAAAGCAGGCTCAGGAATCGGTAGCACTCTTTCGTTCACGGTATGGTGTTTCGAGCGGCGATAGTCGCTTTGGTTATTTTAATGGTTTATGCGACAAAGAGCTCTGATTGTATCCTCGAATCTTTCTCGCTCGACCTGCTCGCATAGTCAGTGCATTCGTTCTCCGCGTCACCACATATCGAGGGCCTGTCATAGCATCACGCGAACGTCCATCTGGCCCGCATTTTTCGGACATGCTGTCACCAGGTCTGTGCCACCCTCAGGCTCCCATCGCGGTTTCGAAGATACGCAGGCTTGTGTAGCCGGCAAAACCAACGACGTGGTAGCTTTTGGGTTTCACTACATTACACTTTTAGATTTAGAAGAAGGATCGCTAAAATGCTTTTTCGGTCTCACGAAATTCCCGATTCAGCGAAATAATTTGAACGTGATCATCACTTCATTAAATTGAGTTGAAATTTCAATTAATAATGAAACATTCAATATATTTGCATATATATGCACATACGTACCTATCCCACCTGAACTGCTTCGTAAAACTTCGTCATTATAATATTGTTTGAGTGTATTGTGTTACATTCCTGGCGACATACTGTGCCATATTTGACTACACTTTCTTTTTTATTTATTTAAACGATAATTAGGAGAAACCGGCGCCCTTGAGGTGACACTGGCTTCGCGTTCTTGCTCGATAAATGAAGTATACAAAAAATAAACAAATAAGAGCACAAAATATGTCATATATTGGAACACAAGATGTGTCAGTGCAGTGTTACTGTTTCGCTTGCTAAGGGACAAGGAGTCGCTGGTGCCGTCCTCAAGGGGCTAGGATCACGTATTCATATTTTAATTAATGACAAGGAAAGTTACAAAGCCTTCGATATTATCAGTAGGGCGCTGCCTGAAATTACTAAGCACCTCTGGAGCACACATTTACAAAGTCACTTAAGCCTTACAAGTGTGGCTGTAAGTAAGGGGTTTAGCATTTCTACTTAAGACTGTGTGGCGCTTATGTTTATTAAGATGCATGCTTAAAATATCCACTCAAGGATAACATTACAGTGGAGAAATATTAATTTCGCCGTGTTGAATGCGAGCGGTCTCGCATTAAATGCCGTCGGAGTGGGTGCAACAGCTGTGGCTCGGCGCGGCACGCCAGGCGTCGAGGAAGCAGGGTCGTCGGGAAAATGTTACTCTGAAGCTGAAGGCGTCCCTTCGCCAGGAATAGTCTGAGGGACGACAACGAGGGGCACGTCAAGCACCACGGCGTCGTTGTTCTCAAACTTTGTTCCCGTCTTTGTTTCACCGGAAGTTCGGTTGGGATTTTGCAATCTTGAGGCGAGCAGCGTGAAAAGAGGGACCTTACTTGTCCCCGTATGAAGTATTTTTGCACCACTCGCCTTAGGAGCGACATGCAAACCAGTTCAGAAAAACGCCCTTATTCTGCAAGATGGCGAAAAACTCGCCTGATATAACCCGTCCCTTCATTTTCTACGCGAAGGAAGAGATGTGTATTCTAAACCTTTGTTCTAAACCCCTTGCAACGCCTAAATAAATACCATAGAGATGTCACTATATATATGCTTAACTGGCCAATTAAGTATGTTGGCTTATGAATGCGTAATCTAATATACTGTTTAATATGGCGTTAAGAAAACAACCTCTCTGGACGAAATAAACATCAATCAAGAACGACTTGAATACAATCAAGTGCGCTTATAACACGTGAAAATATATTGCCGTGTCGCAAACAGCGTTTTCTTTATAATATATAAAAATAATAACCATTCCAAGGAGTCATTACTACTATTTATCAAACAACCTTTGCGTCACCCTAGCTAGTGTACTGAATAGCGATGTCGCCAACGTCACGTCATTGGCCCTTCATTATACTTGTGCAATAGTCTAATCACATTAAAATAATCTCGTTTAAATCGCTCATAAGGCCGAAAATAGAGCATAGGCGCCTGGCTGGTGCTACTTACCGATTTTGAGCGCACAAGGGGACTTCGAAGTTCTTCGAAATAACGTGGCGAGATTTGTATTGTGCGCCAGCTACCTTCGTCAGGATTTTCACTTACGTATTAGCCTTTATTTTTAAAGCATATCCCCCCCCCCCCTTCCACTTCCTTTCAACTTCTTGGATCCGCCGAAGACTGGCTCGGCATTCGGTCCCATTTCATCGGCATCGACCAGCCTGTCATCTTTTGTTAACATCATCACTCATCATGTTCTAAAGTGTACCGTTGCGGCATATTGACTGGTGGTAATATTCAGATGCCCACGTTATCTACGTAATTACTTTGAAGGAAACAAATGGGATGAAATGAAGGGTCTTCGACGAAGGGTGCTGCGAAAGTCAGTTCTCTTTATAGTAAAACGATACATTAACGCCCCATTTTATTTCTTTCTGCTATGTACCATCACTCCAATACACTTTCATGGTTGATAGACTACGTACTTCGTGAAATCGCTTTTATTGCGTTTGGAAGCTCTTCATCTTCGTTCTCATAAAGTGTCGCACGCCAAACTTGCAAAATCAGATTTCGTCACTATGAAAAATGCATTTAGTGCCGGGTGATACTTTCTACGCATAGCTGAACTATTCGTGAATTGCCTCTTCAGCATCATAACATTTTTTTATCAAAAGCAAAGGAATAAAATATGCTCAAAACGCTTGGAAAAAGCGCTTACCGAACGTGATATAATATATATATATATATATATATATATATATATATATATATATTTATATATATATATATATATATATATATATATACGCAAAGAGTATTTCTGCTTTCATTTATGATCTTGGTAATTTCTTACAATTATATTCAGCAGTAACGGGCTTGATTATTACACAGAGGGCTTGGAACATATTTTTCGCGTATTTATTCACTCACAGTAACCCCTAAAGACGTGATTGTTTATGATTAGGTGACAGGAGAATATGCCGGGACGTGGGCTTGGGCGTAGGTGAATGCGCAGTGAGATGCATGGTTTCTCTTCTCCTTTCCTTCTTTCCTTCTTTCTTTCTTTTCCCATTTACTTTTTTCTCTCCTTTTCTTCTTTCTTTTTTTGTCGTGATCAGGTTACAGCAGATAGAATCGCTAGACATGTCACTTGGCGCGCATCAATGAGCAAGAAACTTCTTTAATGTTGTCATAGATTCTAGTAATATCATCCAGGGTTTTAGGCATCCGAACCGCGTATGAGTATGAAAGGTGCCGTATTGGAGGGCTCCGGAAATTTACACCACCTGGGGTTCTTTAACATGCACCCAAGGCCATGAGCCTTAAGCCTTTTCGCCTCCATAGAAAATGTGGCCGCCACAACATTCTGTGGCCTGCGGGTTAGCAGCTGAGTACCTTAGCCACTATACCACTGCGGAGAGTCATACCAAAGATTGAGCGCCTTATTGGCCTAAGCTGTGTCTCTACGGACACAGGTTAGTTCAATAAGACGCCTAATATTTATTGATGGCTTCGTTGCTGAAGTCTCCACCGTCCAGACGGCGCGGCAGTATATGCGAAGGCTCATGCAGGACGATAGTTATAGCGCGAGAACAAAACGACGACACAGAGACAAGATCTTTGTGTCTTTGTTTTGTTCTCGTGCTATAACTATCGTCATGCCATACCAACTAGCCCAAGCCGCCACAATTCTAAGCTCATGCAGGAATGCACTACTATGGAACCCTCCCACTTGTTCTAAAGCTGTGAATGTGGATGAGCGTGATAGGGCATGCAGACTCAAGTGAGGGCATTTGTATGTACAAATATTGGTGGCGTGACTGTAAAGGAGTGCCGTATTATTTTTGCCACAGTATGTTTTACATGCAACAAAGCTTGTTGATTTCAAATGATGCCGTGTTTAAAACGTAAAAAAACATGCTGAAAAAATTATCCGCAGCAGCGTCTGATAAAACGTGGTGACTAAGGGCTTTGCAGTATTCACAAGCAATATTTCTTTTTTTTTCGACAATTTGAAAGCAATGAGAATGACAGCTCTAAGAAAGAAACACACAAGAAAAAAAACGATTAAGAGAACAGTTAATTCCGTTTGTCAGCTGGCGCGCACACACACACACACAAAAAGAACCCGACACGTTTAAATCAGCGAGAACAAAGCTGTTTTCTTGAGTAAAAAAATTTAAGGGGGCTACCATTTCATTTTAGCGTATTGCCATATGATAAATGAGCTTGACTTCGGCCCATCAGGCACTTTTTTTACATTTCGGGCACTGTTTTACGTGGAGTTTCCATTAACGCAGAGAAGCACTGGTTGTCGGTGCTTTATTTTTTCTATTTTTAAACGATCGATAATTTGATCGGTGAGGAGCTTTCGGTCATGAGGGAATTCATGAAAATTAAATGACTGCTCTAAGCAAGCCTTTAGGTTCACATAATGCTCGTTGAGTTGACTGCTCCTTGCTTGTTTAGCTCAGGTCACGGTCCACACATAGTGTTTGGACATAATAATGAGGGGTGAATTTCGGGCTAAATTTGCTGCTGTCTATTCTTGGCTTTAATTGTTATATACCACCCCCGCCTTTCCTTTTTTACTGTTAGGTAGAAACTCCCCGCTTTGTTCCCACACTTAGCTCCCGCTGCTTTTTTTTTTTATGTCGGGAACTAAAAAGGAAACAGCTATAGTTGCTGATCTAGAGCAGTAGGGTGCACATAAAGAACGATGTCGGATAACTGAATAAAAAGATAGTTCTTAGTCCTACTTATTCCCCTTACCAGGCACTTCGTGGCCACGGCTTAACTCGAAAATAAAATTCGCCCCGAATGTTACTGAACAAAGAAAAAAGTAAGGTGCGAGGCTGTTATTAGCAATGGGTGCTGAAACACTGAAATTTATGCGGCTTTGACACCATTAGAAATATCAAAACACATCTCTCGGCCGAACGTAAAGAAATATGACTTAGTGTGACAAACAATAGCTTGCTGTAAGTGAACGCGTGTGCTGGTGTGTGCGCGCGAATTTCCAGCCAACCACACACACGACTACATATTTTCCAGGTTTCAAGTACGACTTTTATACTCCGTGTCATAAAAACTGTACAACCACTGGACGCCCCCCCCCCCCCCCCCCCAGGGTGGTCTACTAGCTAAGGTACTCGGTTGCTGACCCGCTGGTCGCGGGATCAAATCAGGGCTGCGGTGGCTGCATTAGCCCGTGTGCTCAGATTCGGGTGCACGTTAAAGAACCCCAGGTGGTCGAAATTGCCGGAGCCCTCCACTACGGCGTCTCTCATAACCATATGGTGGTCTTGAGACGTTAAATCCCACATATCAATAATTCATTCATTCAATCAATCAATCAATCAATCAATCAATCAATCAATCAATCAATCAATCAATCAATCAATCAATCAATCACATTATGTTTGGTGATTAGTAGATAGAGTCTGTGCCTTTGCGCTGCGCAGCTTTCATGTGAACGAGCGCAAGATGTAAAAGATCCGACGTACACGTTTCCACTCAACGAAATCAACCACGGAAGTAAGTACAGAAAAGTACGTAGTGAATCTACACAATGCAAACCAATGCCAAATATGCGGAGAGCCGAGTGTGCTATACAGTTAAGCGCAGTGCGTATAATGTACCAAAAATCACGTAACACGCGCCGCGACGTATTGTTCGCATGCCAGTGGTAACAGCAGGCTTTAAAGATGAATATTTTAAAGCGCGACTATGCCTAAGCTCTTTCATTTGGTCATCTTTTCTTTCTATTTTTTAAACACAAGAACAAAAGATGAACACAATCAACTGAAGAAATAATAATATCTGGAGTTTCAGGTCCCGAAACCACGATACTATTATGAAAGACGCCGTAACGGAGGGTTCCGGAAATTTCAGCCATCTGGTGTTAAACGTGCACTGAAACCGTACGGTACACGTGCCTCTACCACTTTGCCTCCATTGAAGTGCAAACGCAGTTGCTGGGATCGAACCGGCGACCTTCGGGACAGCCACCGAGCACTCTAACCACAGCTCCATCGTGACGGACAACCGGCTAAAGAGAGACGTTTCGTTGCAAAGAAAAGAAGCGCAGTGGGTCAGGAAAGCAAGTGTGGGCACTCTTACGGTTATGGGCACATATTAGCGAGGCAAAAGAAAAAGAAAGGATGTTGTAGACTGCGGGTTACTATATACCGTTCTTCAGCCTGTGTCTGCTACAGATTTTATACATTGCTCGATACGTGCACCATAACAACGTTGTATACACGTGCAAGAGTAGGGCGTTACTACGAACCGTTTCTCGCGCAAATAAATTTTGCGCAGTCGCACAATTGTTCTACAGACGAGGATTGTAACCAATAAAACAAAGAAGGTGGAACAGGAATCTTATCAAGCGTTGGGTGGAGTCAAGCCTGCTTTCATTCGCCTAAAATCACCTGCTCGGAAAATGGGTTAATAATTGCCGTCGCTATAGAATACGTTGTGCGCCGGGCTCACCTGTGGTAGAGGAGGCACACCAGAGCGTGCAATAAAAGGTTCACCAAATGGTAGCCAAACGGATCGAGGCCGTGGACAGCGAAGTTCAGTCGAAACGTCAGCACTGTCAGTGGACGGTAGGATTTGTGACTTTGTTCCTGAAAAAAAAAAAAGAAATGGCACAGTGTAAGGTTGGGCTAATGTTAGGGATGTCCAAACGCTAGCAATAGCCATGGTAATTTCGAGTTAGAAAACTGCTTACCAGTTTAATTAAAGTCTTTATCAGTGCAATACAAAAACACTACGAAGATTGTTGATTAAAATATAAAAAAATAAACTAGAAATGCGGCAATGGCCAGAAAACCGTCTCCGTAAACCTGTGACGTGCGATCTGCGACAACAATCAAAAGTGGAAACCGTGTTAGACGATTGTGTGCGAGATAAAATGGAAATCACAGAAAATACAACGAAGCCCAAGCGTTTTTTTTTTTGACTGAAGCAGCGGTCGTAAAAAAACACGCACGCTACAAACATGCCAAGAGCTGGACACTCGTCTGACAAGCTCATAAATACATTTAAAGAAGAGTGATGCGTGGGCCGCACTTTAATCAATACTCAAAGTATCTTTCTGCACTTTTATGCTAGATCGGTGCCGATATTCTGCCCCCTCTTCATTCTTTTCCAGAACTCAAAAGTAACAAAATTCACCCCTCCTGCCCTCTCCCGTTTATATGTATTTCACTGTTTAGAATAATCAATTCGCAAGAACATCCATGCAAGAATGACACAAGGCTTCGCTGTCGCATAATTATGGCTCAGCTATTATTATGTGATATCTTACACGCGCTAGCATTGGCGATTGACTTTCTGCAAAGGTATTTTTAACAAAAAGGGAAAAAGTATGGATGGACAAGGAGGGTAATCTGCATAAGCTGAAGAAATCTGCATAATTAACGGACCAAGCCGGCACATGAGCATAACATGAGTTTTTAAGCTCAGAATGTGACAGCAGGCTTGCATCATCGGCACTTTCTACACGAAGAATACTATAAACAAAGCAAAATAGTTCAAGGGCAATGTTCTCGCTAGTATAAACAATGGACCACATTGACACATATCGATTTCCGCTGAACGCCTTCAGCTCTGCCTTTAATTTTATGCATAGCTTCGGCAAAGGTCAGGACATTAAGCATAGCTCTACCAAGTCTTTTGTTGCAAAAAAGGGCATTTCGGGAGACAGCTACATACCATGCGTGCAACCACGCGTGCAGGCACATATTTAAATTCAATTATGACTCGTTATCATTGGTTGCACATGACTGTAAAACCAGTGTGCCATTAGGCCTATACAACGATGCACTGCCAATGACGGCTACGTTTTTTTAAAGACGACAGTCTTTCTTGGGATACTTGAAGCTTAAATTTTAGTCAGTCTGTCTTTCTGTCTGTCTTTCTGTCTGTCACAGGATTCAGTGAACCGGACAAAGTTTGATGACGATATGTGGGGTTTAACGTCCCAAAACCACCATATGATTATGAGAGAAGCTGTAGTGAAGGGCTCCAGAGTTTCGACCACCTGGGGTTCTTTAACGTGCACCCAAGTCTGAGCACTTGGGCCTACAGCATTTTCTCCTCCATCGAAAATGCAGCCGCCGCAGCCGGGATTTGATCTCGCGACCTGAGGGTCAGCCCCAGAGTACCTTAGTCAATAGACCACCACGAAGGGTCAACCGGCCAAAGTTTAAACACAAGTATGCTGAACGCCCAGTCACTTTATGCTTGTGGCTGCGTTCATACTTATGAACATTATCGACCAAAAAGCGAATGTTATGCATATCTGAGGCGCTAAAAACAATGCGTAAGTGTTAGGTGGTGTGTTATTTTACTAGTAACTATATAGATACGTAATTGTAAAGACCATACTGTTTCTTAGGTTGTGCTGAAAATGCGACGCTGTGCACAAAAAAGCCCTCTGCCGACGATGTGGTGCTGCCACCTGGCAGTGGCCCTGGGTTCTGCTCAAGCCCATGTTTCATGACACCCCTGCTAGATGGCGCTCATATCACATGCAGCGCTTCCTCTATTTTATCAATGCCACCTAGACGCAGCTGATTCAATATAAAGGAGGCGCTGTCTGAGACAAGAAAAAACACAAATTTGCGCTTGATGGAATACTATCCACTTCACGAGATCTGCCCCGGGACTCATGTAGTGCGGCCGGCAGAATACTATTGTCTTTCAACGACATTTGCAGTGAAGCCTGCAGATACGCGTCCAATATTCTTCTGAAACGTTATATTCACGATATCTGAGATCTCATAAATTACGACACATCACTTATTGAGTGTGGACGTGTGTGGTCATGCACAATGTTAGGCGGGCAGATGAGATTAAGTTTGCAGGTATAAGGTGGCCGCGGCAAGCACAAGACCGGGTTGATTGGTGGATCGTGGGAGACGTCATTGCAGTACAGTGGACGTTGTCAGATTGATGATGTTTATTCGCGAATGAATCTCTGTGCAGAAGGAGCTTTAATAGGAGTGTAAAATAATTTGTTGAGTGTGTATATGTTAATGAAAGGCTTGCGTTATTTTGCTGACTGTGAAGACTAACTAAAAGTTATATGTATATCGATGTACACTTTTGGAGAAAATGCCTAAAATGTCTGCATAAAGTAAAAGACCGGTAATGCAGTGGTACAAGAAACAAACAATACTTTATTATTAATCACATAATTCCTATATTGAGTACACTGTTGGACATATCTTTAATTAACCTTTATAAACGTTGTAAAAAGCACCGCCGCGGTGGTCTAGTGGCTAAGGTACTCGGGTGCTGACTCGCAGGTCACAGGATCGAATCTCGGCTGTGGCAGCTGCATTTGAGATGGAGGCGAAAATGCTATAGGCCCGTGTGCTCAGATTTGAAGGCAGGTTAAAGAACCCCAGGTGGTCGAAATTTCCAGAGCCCTCCACTATGGCATGTCTCATAATCATATGGTGGTTTTGGGACGTTAAAGCCTACGTATCATAAAGAAAAAAATTGTAAAAACTTTGTAACCACCGCATTGACTACTCCATGCCAACTTTACTACGTCTTGCTTGTATAGCAATACACGCGAGATAATAAGTGCTGTCCTTAGGGGACTACTCAGCGTGTAAGGATTCTTAAACGTTACTGCTCGTGTGTGTTATGAGCTAGTAAACATTACTACCTCTACTGACCATAATGCCTTACGCCGTTATGTAAGACTTAGGCAAACTAGCTTGAATATCGCCGCGCGTATGTGCCAGAGGCAAGGACAGAGAAGCAGCGCGAAAACACTTGGTCATGACAAACACAAGGAAGACGTGGCAGCCTTTTTAAGTGCTCCTCGAGGATTTTTGTACAACCGGTCGACGGTCAGCAGTGCGCCGCAAATTGGTTTTCCGGTGCTGGTAGTTCAGCGGGAGTTTTCCGTTGAACCACCGTTTGCTGTTCGGGTGTCGAGCGTACGGAGTTCTTCAGGTCGGTGAGACAGGCGATGGTGGCGGCGGTGAGGTGGGCGGCGATAGAATCAGCTGCGTATGAAGGGTAGGTGGTGGACGAGTTGCTGGAGCGGTCGTCATCAGAGGAAAGATGACAGGGCATCGCATGGCATCAGCATAAATAAGGTGCCATTGCACGTTGCCATAGCCCGGTGAACAAAGAGCTTGACGCACTTTTTCTCAGACGACGTCAGCAAAAAATCACAACGCCGGCTTCGGTTTTAGTGGTGGAACTAAACCCAGCTGACGAAGTTCCTCTCTCAGAATCTCTCGGATCACTTCACGTAGAGGCTTGTCGCTTTCGCAAAAGCCTGCCGCAGCCGTAATGGAGGTATCCGCGACGGAGTTAACCATGATGCCATGCTAGCGATATTTTTGCTGTAGGGCCCGTTTAATCGCAGTGGCCTCTTTGGTGAAGTCAGCCACGGTTGTCGGTGGATTTCTCACCAGCCCAGGAAACTTTTGCTCCTTCACTCCTCACATGACATACTGTAACTTCCTGTCTTCGGGCATCGCGGGTTCTGCCCTATAAAAGACAGGATATGTCCTCAGCGAACATAGCAACGCTCTGGTTTGGTTTCTGGATGCGAGGTTCTTGGAGACATTGCACATTTTTCTTTCTGTCAACACTATAGTAAATGCGTTGAGTAGATGGGTGCGGAAATCGTTCCGAATAGCCAAGCTTCGCTCCCCGTTCGTGTACCATGTCTGGGCGTTGACCTTTAGAGAGCAGTATACACCCGAAAGCTTATTTTCTGGGGTGGCACACCGGTTGTACTTGGCACACCGTTCCAACTGGTCCAGCCAGTTTTGGGCGTCTGCGGCTTCACCATGGAAGCAGTCGGTAATTATAGGATTCTGCAGTGTCAAGTGGTGAGATGGAGCTGCGGTGGACATGGTTGTTGGAGGACGATTGCTGGAATCTTCTGGCAGAAGATTACGTTCGGTCGACAAGCCTAGTAGACGCCAACTGAAACGGTGCACCCGTGTTTCGACGCGTAGTGGCAATTTCAGGCTCGATGATCGGCTCCGGTACTGCGTTTAAGGCCGAGCTCTTGGACATCGTTTTGCAACTAAGTTGTACCACGCACAGAAGGACAACGGCATATAATCCCCAGACCAACGGGCTGACTGAACGTCTCAACAGGAACCTGGCTGACATGATCAGCGTGTACGTAGACGTAGAACACAAGAATTGTGATGGCTGCTAACCTACGTCACTTACGCGTACAACACGGCTCGTCAGGATGTCACTAAGAGACATCCTTAAGTCTCGTTTACGGCCATGATGTTAGAAGAACGTTAGACGCAATGCTCCCCCATAATAACGAGGCCTATGACACAGAAGCTATGGTTTGTATGCAGTGAGCAGAAGAAGCTCGGCAACTTGCCCGGCTGCGGACAATCGATCAACAGGACAGTGACGCCCAGCTCTACAATATCCGGCACAGACTCGTCACTTATAATGTGGGCGACATAGTGTGGTGTGGATCTGGACACCCGTTCGTCGTCATGGCCTTTCCGAAAGACTGTTGCGGAGATACTTCGGACCTTACAAGGTTCTCCGACGCATCAGTGAGGTAAATCATGAGGTTGTTCCTGACGGCCCTCAGAGTTCAAAGCGCCGAAGACATTTGCCAAAAATTGTTCATGTGCTTCGGATGAAACCATACCTTTAGTGACGATAGTTTTTTTTTCTGCTTGATGAACCTGCACTATGAGGACTGCTTTTTTTGAAGGGGGAATAATGCCACGCGTATGTGCCAGTAACGAAGACAAAGAAGCAGCGCGAAAACACTTGGTCAGGACAAGGACAAAGAAGACGTGGCTGCCTTTTTGCAGAGATTGATAAAGCCTCTTTGTCGGTTATCCTCCGTTCAATCGTCAATCCCGCGTCGTCACAATATGTTGGAATAACAGTTTGATACTTGTTATGTTAAACATATGAAAAATTTCGGCAAACCATAGTTTTATTTCATTTGTTGGAATACGTTTCGTGCTCGTCATGCTAAACATATATACATACAGTAAAGTATAAGAATCTGAATACAAAATATAGAATAACGCGACAATTGGTGTAAATTCATGGTCGGGTAAATTTAGTTTACTTAGGTTAACAACCGTACTACAAAGGCAGTGACTGTTACAGTAGCAATGTCGCGACCTTTGTATTTCTACTTCCCTGCATGTACTAACTATAAGCTGTAAGCCTCATAGTAAGGTTACTAACTTGCCAGTTACTGTTTGCACTCACTATATTAATAGTGAATGAGGTGACGCGCACTTACTGCCTCAGAATTAAAAAAAATACTACCACCTTTTTCAGGACTGTATGGTGACGTTATGTTGGTGTGTAATTTCGGAAAATCTACATTTCCTAATAAAAATGAGCCACAAAAAAGATTATTACTCTCTTGTAAAGCTGTAGTGATGACTCATGGTGAACAATGAGTAAGATCTATAAAAAATATTATTATCTAAAGAGCCTGATAGCTCTTCAAGGAGAATCTAAAACTTCAAACGATATGTTTTGTGCTTTGAGGCTACCGTGATAGCCTAGTATGTATACTATGCGCAATTCTCTATTCCTTGTACGCCCTTGTTTAATTATAGTCGCGGATGCCCTTGGTCCCGAGATATAGGCCATCTTCAACTTAAGGAACATTTACCGCATGGAACCTTTACTACACAGTCCTAGAGCATTAAAGTTTGCGTGAGATTATAATGCCTTGCAAGCTTAACACAGTTTTGTCAAAGAACTGAAAGAATTACCGGCCGTGGAGGTGGAAGTTGATTGACATGTGGGACTTACCGTCCCAAAACCACTATATCATTGTGAGAGACGCCGTAGTGGAGGGCTCCGGAAATTTTGACCACCTGGGGTTCTTTAGCGTGCACCCAGTGGAGGTGGACGTTTTCGGGGCCTTCCTTTTCTTCAGCCTCCTCGGCCGGTTTTCCTCTCCTTTGCTGCACCGTGCTGTGTTCGTTAAGCAGTTAACATAACGGGCTGAGTTAGCCGAGACAATAAATTTTACGGCTAGAAATAATATCTATTTTTGACAAAACACTAGTCGGTTCTTATCAGACATATCCTTTAATAACAAGGAGGTGATTCACAGGGCATCAACATATCCAGTAGAAAAACTGCTATTACCGTATCTATATTTCCAGACAATAAAGCCGTAAGGAATCCCTTTTCCACCAAATCCATAAACGGGTCATTCTTAATGGACCTAGGAACTCAAGAGGTGCGAAGCAAACGGCGTATTTAGTCTGTCCTAAACATAATAGTCCGATCGAAACACGTTCAAGAAAGGGTACCAGATGGCGCCCTCACAATGAGTGCATATGCAAAGTACCAGTCCTCAACTTACCTATTTAAAGAAAAAAAAGAGATAAATATAGTTTTTAGTTCACTAAGCATTACGGCTAGGTGGCTTTAGCCACCACCCGATTTCAAGGGTATACAGCCATATCAATTCATCCATCCATCCATATGAGCTGCGCGTCGGTTAGAATAGACGGCCTTCGGAGCTCGTTTTCGCCGAGTAAGAGGCGTTAATTTGTTGTCAGGGCAGTAGCGGGCAAAGTGCGGGTTACTTGCGACACTAGGCTTCGCTTCGGACTGTGCTCGGTCCGTGCTCTATGCTTTCTTGTGGGAACATTCTGGTTCGTATAGGAGGGAACCGCGGTGGCCCGGCAAGTAATCTAGCGACGCTCAACCAAACAGCAGGGCAATAGCGGGAGGCAAGGGGCACCGTCCGCGCGGAGGAGCTTATTCCTGCTGGGTTTCATCGAGCCGACGCCGGAGGGAGAAGAACGGGGCAATGCACTTTGTAATCCTCTAAACGGCTTCCAAGTGCCCGGCTCGTTTGTGAAAAGGAAAAACGGGCCGAGGGCGAACAGCAAGAGTCCAATGAGACGGGGAACAATTCAATGGAGGGGCCTTCGGCTTTTGTCCTAATGAGTGCGCGCCGGCGTAAACAAACGGGCGGGCGAGCTCTACCGAGTGGAAGGGGAAGCTTGGCGCCGACGACAAAGGTGGCTCGTCGCCGGCGCGCTCTTGTGCGAGAGGTCGATGGCGCGCGTGGGCATCCCTGTAAGCAAGGATGCCGTCTTCCTTTGATCATTACGGCGTGCCAGCTTCCCCTACGAACGGCGCCAGATCTCAACACGCAACACGCCAAACAAAACGTGATGGGGAATGATCCCCAGCAGTCGAAGCAGCGGTTGTGCTCGGCGTCCTCCTGAGAGAGCACTCGCGGTGGCCTGGGAAGAGGCGGGCGGAATCAATGAGGCATTTTGTGCGGCGCGAAGCGGGAGGGAACGATGCGGGCGCTAGAAGAGCGTGTGCGAAGAACAAGGAAGCGAGAAGTTTTCGCGAACGCAGCGAATTGAAACTCCCCGAGGAGTTGCAAGACGCATTGCTAACGATGAGCTCGACGAAGAGAGGGCCAGGCACCGCATGTGCACTCGGTCGGGGCGCGCACGCTATTCCTTGCGCGCCTGCTGCTGCACGAGCCTCGCAGCGCAGTTCGCGCCGCCGGATGAGTATTTCGTCGTCCTCTAATGAACGCTGCGCACCCGAACGACCCCGCGTACGGCATGCGCGAATTTTTAGCGATCCTTTCTCGGCGCTAAGCTTGGGTAATGAGTACCTGCGCTTGGCAAGACACTTTAGCGCCGGCTCGTACGCTGCCCTCTTCACGAGGTCTGGGGTGGTCGTCATTACTGCGGAGCCGCGAGCAAAAATGCCACGAAAGAAAAGTGCACGCTTCATTCACCCTGCGAGCCCCCGCACAGCTTACCGCTTTTAAACTCGTGCTAAAAGAAAAACGCTTTTTTATGGGTAGGCCTGCAATCAAGCGACTGTATAGGGCCTATTAAATTGTAGCACAGCTACAGCTCCACATGAAGATCGAGAGTACAAGAACATTGCAGCTAATACCTCCGGGTATATTCACGGCAAAATAAGGGACGAAATACTCGATAGTGATCAAGAGTGAAAAATAATTTTATATATGTAAATGGGAAAAACAGTACAAAAGAAGCCGAAGCTAACGTGTGGCCAACTCTAAATATATATATGTACCACTGGTTAAATGAGCTGACGCACGTTTGTTTTTTAATTAATAATTAACAAAAACGTAAACATAAAATCAAGGCTTCCAGGCGTGACAAGAGCAACTGAGTTTGTCTCGTACCTTCACAAAAAATAGAAAGAAAAGAAAGCAAAAAAAAAAATATCAACGCTATATGCGCGAGCGCTGCTCCTACGCGGGTAGTGAGTGGCTTTCCCGCAAGACATTTGAGCCCAAGGTGGCGTATCTTGGCGCAACTCTGCTACCTAAAGGTAGCATATACAGTAACTCTAGCTGTGCCGTGCTTTTTGTGTGTACTGTCCCTTCCCTGTAAAGACGATCAGTGCGTGCCTTTCCCCCTCTCCTGGGAGGGGTTTGTGACTTTGCCTCTTCGTGAGAGCAGTGAAAGACGAAGGTTCTGGAACGCAGTGAAGGACGACGTTACTATTGGAGGATCCTGGACTGCATTGTCGTCCCTCCCAGGGAATCTCGGGAAGACGGGAAGGTACAAAACGCGAGCGCAGAGACGCTCGGGCGAGGTGCTTTCCCATTTTGTCATGCACCACCATACCTAATCATCCAATTACTGTAAATAAACGTTTTTCAGTTATCAGCCACGTCTCCTCGGTTCGTTATCGCTCTGACCCTTGGATGGCTACGAGTCCCGATCCAACCAATCCAATGAAGAAAAGTGGTTATCCGTTATCAAAAGCCCCGATGTCGGGGACCAAGTGTGGGCTGTCCAGAGGGCCCACGGTGCAGCGGTCGGGTTTGGCCTGACTGTCCCAACGTGGGAGCGGCTTGCTGCGCGTTGAGTCGTGCACCCGAAGACTTCAAATAGAGCTTTGCATTCATTCGTCCATTAAACATCTTCGGTTCGAGTGAGAATCAAACCCAATCCTTCTGTGTGGCAAGCACGCGTTATAGCATAATGCCACGCCATTGGTTAAAAACACCTTAAAAACACGTTATATAGATGTCACGTAGTGGGAGGAATCTCCTTAACGCATGCAATATTGCTTGGAAAAAGCGTGGAGTTCTCCTTGCGTCAAAACATGCAAACTGCGCTACGAGGGGGTGTTTTGAAGGCATACTCATTGCAAAGCATTCAGACATTGAGAAGAAAACAGCGCAAAAACGGGACTAAGAAAGAATGATCCCACAACACAAGGGATATTTCCCCCTCAATTTCATGTACCAACTGACCTTTCAAGACACCTTTCTGCACTCACACATTTTTAATCATCACAATTCAGGAATGCATCCACAAAGTGAACAGATACGTAGATTCGCACGTTGTCTTAGGACGTGTAGAGGGCCCATCACTGATTGGTAAAATGAATAATTCTGGCATAGTGGGCACTGTGCAACAATATTTGAAGTTGGCATTATAGGACAGGTTGAAACGGCCAATGCTAAGGACACAGAGGTTCGTTTTCTTGTAGCATAGTTGAGACATGTAACGAAAACTTTGGTGGGCTGGTGAAACCATGGCTGTGACTCAGGGTGGCAAGGGGTTGACGATCCTGCCGGAGCGGCGTCAGGGGTGAATCGGACGAGGTTTTGTCAGGGATGGCGAATGTGGCACCCTTAGGTCGCTGCGTGTCAGTGTTAGCAGTTGAGAATGCGATACGTGCGGGGCCTGATAATGTGTTCTATGCTCTTGAACGCGAAGCTGAAGCGTCCTTGACCTTCTTGCATCAGTTCAATAAGGTTGAGAGCTGGGCTAGTTGGTGACTGATCATTGTACCGTATAGTAAAGTATAGGACTTTTTTATGGGGACAACAGGGACAAAAAGACATGACACTCGCTACACTCGCAGCTAAATTTATTTAAGAAATAAATACTTCATATATGTGCACCCACGATGACCCCTTATCACTTGGCTATGCGCAACAGTGTACGTTTCGTAGATAACAATACATAAACTGCCAAGATCATTTCTACACGTGCCGCGATTATGGTATCGTAATTGCACAAAATTTCATATTGGATAATTCTTCAGGGACTGTTGCTTCATTTCTGTGTCACTCGGGGTCAGCGTGGGTACGTATACAGGGTGTTTCAAGAAATGTGTCCAATATTATTTAAAAATTAGAGAAAAGAGGTATCTGCGTGCTACTTGCCTTCCTGTCGTAGAAGGCATTTTCAGATGGGTGCAAACCTTAACTATGGCAGTAGTTATATAAATTAACATAAGTAACTTCTTAACCAGTAGTAATAGCCAGTTGTGTCAACTGGTCGAATTCAAGCCCTTCTTAAGAATAGTCCATAGCCACATTGAAGTTTTTGAAAGCGGCCACTGGTAATCCCAGTGGAGCGATGCATTGAGCCTAATTTAGCTGGTGAAATCGGAACCTGCGCACCAAACAGCGCACAGACCATTCACTTTGAGAAAACCCTCAATGACGACACTGTTTCCCTCGCATTGGGGGAGAAGAATAAGCGAGCGTCAATAAGTGGCGTCGAAGCGAAATGTCTAAATTGACGGTTGACAACGGTGAGAGAAACAGTGTCGTCAGTGAGGGTGTTGTCGAAGTGAATAGTAGATGCGCTGTTTGGTGCGTCGGTTTCGGTTTCTCCAGCTAAATTAGGCTCATTGCATCGCTCCGCGGTGATTATCAGTTGCCGCTTTTCAAAATTTCAAAGTGGCTATGAACTATTCGTAGGCAGTGCTTGATTTCTCCCATTTGGTTCAACCAGCTATCACCACTGGTTGAAAAGTAATTGTGTTGATTTCTAAAATTACTGCTGTAATTATTTTGTACCCATCTGAAGATGCTTTCTGCCACAGGAAAATCAATGCCGCAAGTAGCACGCAGATACCTCCTTTCAGTGATTTTGACAGATTAATTGGACACATTTCTTGAAACACCCGCCTGTATGTGAAGTTTTTTTTTAATTTTACTTTCCGAGCGTAGCGAGTGTCGTGCCTTTCTTGCCCTTGTAAAGAGTGCACTACCTAGCCATACGGTATAATGATGAGAATAACTTTTCCAGGAACTAGTTGGTGAAGCATTTGGAAAGGAAATATGCATATTTAGACCTCACTAAAATGAAAAAATAAAACAAACGCTTCTACCAACTAATTTATTGGCCTTTCTCCTGTTTATCCATTTTTTTCCTGTTTTCCCGGTGGCTGCTGCTGTTCCACATTCCACGTATGTCACGTGGAATGTTGAAGCTCAAATGTGAAGGCCAATAAATTAGTTGATGGCGATATTTGTCTTGATATCTCACTTTTGGTGTCTAAATTTACGCCTTTGATTGATTGATATGTGGGGTTTAACGTCCCAAAACCACCATATGAGTATGAGAGATGTCGTAGTGGAGGGCTCCAGAAATTTTGACCACTGGGAGTTCTTTAACGCCTTTCCTTTACGCCTTTCCTTTTAAGAATATTACATTTGTGAGCCTGGCTTGTTTCCCAATACGGTGACTGTATAGGATATTTTTTTTTCGAAGTAGCTTACAGAACAAGTGTTTCTGTGGATGAATGCGTGTCTGCAGGCTGTGCAGAATACCTGAGTCTAGCTCAAGCCCGAGTCTATCTTTTTATTGTCATCAGGTTTCCATCAGGTTTTTTAAACAGCCGAGCTGTTTAAGTTGGCAGCAAGAACTTTAGTGTTCTGCCTGACTCGGCGCAATTATCTTCAGCTGCGCATACGTCGTGATGTCGCCGTCACTTCACTAGTCACGTTAGTGGTGTCACGGGATTAGCGTCATGTGATACTGGTTTCACGTGACGTTTTGTCACGTGAGTCTCGTAATAGTTGGCACTACAAATGGCAACAGAACGTCACATGAATTCTGCCATGGGAAAAAAAAAATGTTGATTTGATTGATATATGAGGTTTAACGTCCCAAAACCACCATATGATTATGAGAGACGCCGTAGTGGAGGGCTCCGGAAATTTCGACCACTTGGAGTTCTTTAACGTGCACCCGAAGCGGAGCACACGGGCCTACAGCACTTTCGCCTCCATCGAAAATGCAGCCGCCGCAGCCGGGATTCAATCCCGCGACCTGCGGGTCATCAGCCGTGTACTTTATCCACTAGACCACCGGGGCGGGACGACAAGAAAAAAAATGTAATGGGACAACTGATGCGATAAAGTGTCGTGTGACTATTCACGTGACAAGCCACGTCACGTGATCAGTCATGAAACACGCAACCAGTGTCACGTGGCACTGGTGCAACGTGACAACAAAATGGCACGTGGCTAGTCCCGTAACGTCACGCTCAACTGGGCATAGCATAATCTTGCATTACTCTGCACAACCTCACATTATTTGGCATAACCTTGCATAATCTCAAAAACGCCACGACGAGTTAGATGCCGATCAATGCGCCACTAGTATACAAGCTACGCTGTTTTTTTTACGCTCATAACCAACGCTTCCGACGCCAACACAAGATTTTCTATGACATGGCCTGTATACCTTTGGTGCGTTAAATTCTTCCATTTGTGTCCCTGTTGACCACTAAACAAACCTGGTACAAAGCAATTCGAGCTCTGCTGCCGTTGAAGTTGTTAGGGGATGTGTTTGAATCTGGTGACATTGGTAATAGCATGACTTCTGCGATGGAGCTCTTCAAGAAGATGGAGCAGTCGGTACTCGTCTGTACTTTTCGTATAATAGAAGCCAGGTCAGTTCTAGTTCAGAGCCTTCGAGGAGATATATGCATTTTTTTTTTCTGAAAACCAGGTATGATCAGCTTGCAATGGTACTTGGCCGGTTAAGACGCATGGCGGAGTCAACTATGTTATGACAGAAGTGGAAAATTGCAGTGCTTCCCGATGCACGGTTGCTGTTAAAGGTGAACTCCGGCTTTTTTTTTCTTTGATATTCACTGATTTCAACAAAACTTTGAACATGCGTTTGCGTTGGTACCACGGTGATATGTGCCAAATTATACAACCTTAAGTCATTTGGATTTTTAGAAAAGAAATGTAAAATTTGTAGCTGATTTTGAAATCACACTTCTAGACGCGGGCCACCCTGTGTCTATGACGTCAGGGCCTACTCTTTTTGTCGAAACCCCGCCTTTCCCAGCAGACGAATGCAGCACAGGCTTTCTTATACAAGGTGATGACAACGCGAGCACAGTCAAATTTTGTCAGCTCCATCGCCAACTTGCTTTTCTCGCATGAGAAGTTCGAGGCACCTGAGCTATGTTTACACCCTGGCCAGCCGTGGTGGGGTGTAGCGGATCTCGTGACGTCATCGGTGACGGTATATCTTGTGACGTCATTGGATACCCACTATGGACGACAGAGCCGATCCCTGTTTTGGTTTCTGTTCTGACTCGTCGTTTCTTGCTTAATCGAAATAATTGACGAGTTCCTGGGCAAATAAAAGCACCCTAGCTTTTTCAGGACTGTCAATACAGTCCTGAAAAAGCATTAGCAAGAAAATAGCATTATCTCAGTATGAATGAAAATGCACTGGAGTTACCCTTTAAGAAGAAAGAGGTACGTGACGTGGTCTGTCTGCAGACAGAGAAGCTAAGTAGTAGCCGAGAACCAGGACCTGTGCCGAGTGCTTCAACATTGACAAGGTCGTCTCTAGTGATTTCCGTAGTGTCAATGTTCATGCATGTTAGACAAGTTTTGAGTATCTGAGGTTAAACACTGTATCATGCGTAAAATTGTTTTAATTGTTTCGGTTAATTTAGCTCTTGTAACCTGTACCGCATGAAACCAAGAAAAAGCAGGCTGTGTTGTATAGCATAGCAATTGAGGACATTTTCTGGGCCTTTAGAATGCATAATTTAAAAAGGCGACAGTTACCTTTACCACTTTATGCAAAATACACGAGCGCTTTATGATATCTGTCCCTGTCAATTACGACGCCTAGAACACTATATTATGTAATATACTCTAACATGTGGTCATTAGTTATTACGCTGTAGTCTGTTATGGGTTCACGCGGAAACGCCACATGTGCACAGTTCCTCACAAGACATTTGTGGGAATTGAATATAAATCCAAAAGGCTGCTTGAGTGCCAGATCTCTGGCTTCTCGCTCGCAGCTGGAGGCATGTTGCTGTTGACACCCAAGCGCAGATGTCAGCTGTGCACATTTATAGCCTAATTGTGCTTGATAGGTGTGAGCTATAGCAGACAGCACGAGTTTGAATAGCACAAAGCTCAGTGCACCATCCTCTCCACGATTAATAAAACAATAGACCATAGTCTGACGTCACAGTGAAAGACAAGATATATGTGAGAGATAACGTAGCGCATCGTTCTGGAACAACTTGGACCACCTGGGGCTTCTTACCGTACCCCTTTATATAGATATACGATAGTTTTTGCCTTCGCCTTCATAGAAATGTAGCCGCCGCGCCTAGGAACGAAAACTGTGAGCGATCGCGCCGAAGCGCTACGTGACAGCCGCTACGTCTCCATGCCGGTTATAGCTCATGGATTTTTTGATGGCTGCGCGGATTTCGAAGGAGCGCAAATAATATGGTCATTATCGTCCGTCGAAAAAGCATTCATGTGCAAAATAAAAATGAGAGGAGCAGCTGAGAAGTGCGATCGAATAACTAGCCCTTCTGTACGCCGTGCAACCTAGTACATTAGCCTATCTTACCAGTCCTAAGTTTTTACATATGAGGTTGATATACTCGTTTCTTTCAAATGCAGGGACTCCGAAGTGCACCTACCATCAGCAGTCACCACGAATTCTCCCGAAACGAATGCATGCACGCGGTGTGCTAACGATGACAGCGAACAAATTGACGGGGCGTATGGCCAAATGTCTCCCCCCTCCCCCCTCTTTTTTTGTTTTGCGGCACAGTGCAGCGTGCATTTCCTGTCAATTCAGTATGGACGAATAGCTAACGTCAAGGAACTAAAGCAAAGATAACGATGAATAAGAACTAGAGAAAAGATAAACGCTTCCCTGACCCCGAGTAGGAAGGACCACGGCAAAAAAAAAAAATCGAAAGACAAAAACTAAAATCAGCAACGGCGAATGCTGGAGAAGTGATGGGAGCCACAGAGGAAACGGCGAGTGGGAGCGATGCGTCTCATTAAAAATGCATAGAGGCGCTGCGTTGCTTTGGAAGAGCCAACTTTCGTCGGGAGATGCGCGAGGCAGCGGAGTGATACATCATGCACGAGTTTCGGAATTGAATGCAGTTCGGCCAAGAGCCATCGTGCATCGCTGATGCACACAGCGCTCTCCCTAGAGCGCATTTTGTTGGCTTCTGCCTCGTTTCGCCCTTCCGGTGTATACATTTTTGAGTCGGAGCGCCACTCCGCGTTTTCCTATCCCTGACACCATAACCGGCTCTGAGAGGCCATGGCTGAGGAACACGCCATTTTCCATCGCCTTCGTAGGTTTAAGTTTTTAAACGCCGCTATATGTATCCTCTCGATAATCCGTGGAGCCTTTCCAGTGCTTTAGTGGAAGCGATACTAAATTGGAATCGCTCTCGGCATTTGCTACGAACATCGTTGCGACAGACAAAGAAGCAAACAAAACTTTGAATATCAATATTTATTCATAGTATATACACTTTATAATTTATATCTTACGTCACATAAGCACACGGGGGTAGTAATGGCTCTATACATATGCTTTTGCCGACATCATCGCTCTATACGCCCTTTTTTTTGGAAGGTGGGAGAAGGAGGGGATATTGACGAAGTGGAGACTACTTAGCTCAGACAAGGCTGTCGATCGTGGCAACGACAGCTCGCTCGCAGGCAGGTGAGTCCAAATAGCACGTTATTCGGAACAGATTTCTCGAAGATCCACAATAAATAAATAAAAAAGTTTTCAAAAGGTGATCTACGCCGAGCATGGCTACCAGCCACTGCCACCCCCCCCCCTTTTTTTTTGAAAACAAAGCTCACTTTTTCTGTAAACCTGAAACTGGTTTGTCGCATGTGCCTCACGGTGATTTGAGTAGACACCCGGTGATCGTGTAATCGAGGTAGTCACTTGGCGGAGCAATTCTGACGTCAGCGTGATCGCAAGCATTTTAAAACAACTTGTGGGAAAACAGAAGAACAGAAAAAGCAGAAACACAAAACAAAATATATCGCATAAAGACTGCTCCCACTGCCGCATCGAATGAGTCGACTCACCTTCCGAAGCGGGGTCCCCCAGAAGTCGTTGAAGAATAGGTTGGCGATGGGCGTGCTCTGTCTGAGGTCCCGGTTGGCTTTGATCGCCGCGAGGTCGTCGAACACGAGTCCGACACCGAGCGACGAGGCGTACGCCGAGCAGGCGGCCGCCGCCACCAGGACAGCGTGCGCGGCCCGCGGAGACCGGCGGCTGGCGCACGGGCTCCAGGCGCCAGGCCGCCGTTTGCACCATGGCTGCAGCATGCCGGCCGCGCCTCCAGCTGTCTGGGACCACAAAAGCGTAGGACGCGTTTTAGGCCACTGAACGCCACAGAAAGGTTCAACGTCATGTAAACTAGTACGCACTGAGGGCATGCAGGGAGGAGAAATGTGTACCAAGTTCATCGTCCTCCTCGTCGGGGTGTCTGAGTTGGCGCCGTTTCTCTCTTGATAGACTACTAATAGCATAGTGAGAGGGCTACGAGATTGTCTCCCACACGATGCGAGGCTTTTCATTCAAAATTATTTCTGTTTTGCCATTTTTATAATGTGTGAATCGTATCACGTGGTTAGGTTTTCCCGATAATTAATCATATCGTGAATTTAGGTGAATAGTATAGTTTTCCAAATTGTCTTTTTGGTTTAGCATGTGTCGCATGTAAAGTTGTCTGCGATAGTGATGGGAAACGAGCACGCCTTGGTGTATGCAACACCCAACCAAATGAGGTATAACAGCGTCGCATTGGAGCGGTACATTTGCGAACAGGAAATTGAAAACACGCCCTGTGCAGCTGCGCTCGCTATGACACACAGTGGTGCCTGCTCCAGATGCTTTTGGAACCAGTTGGACTGGAAAATATTTACTGTAAACAAGATTTCAAGGCTATGAACGCGCGCATCGAGTGCCAAGGAGGCAACGAAAGCGCTACTGAAATACGAAAAGTCAACAGATCTATGTGACCACCTGTAGACTGGATAAGCTTCCTAGAGTGTGCCCATGATTCTGTTCATCCCTCCTTTCTTCTTCTGTGTATCTCTGCACCCCTTCATTCATTTTGCTAGCGCAGGGTGGCAAACGAGATGTGCATCTGGTTGCCTTCACTGCCTTTCCTTGCTTCCTCCTCTGTCGTTCTCTCTCTAGTTTTCCGAATGCTTTCACATGGCACATGTCCACATCAGTACTACCACCAATGGTTGCAAACACACAATGTAGCTAAATATGACACGGCCGCAGCGTGTGGTGTTCGCAAATACGGGGAGTTAAAGTGGGTAGTGATTGCGCTCAGGGCAAAATTAGGTCCATTCACACAGACTAGCACGACATCAGAGAAGAAAAAATTTGTCATCAAAGAGCGTCATCTTGTGCGATGTAGGAAGCATAAAATGCCCCATATAAAAACAAAGTAAATAAATATAGGCATTTAAGTTTCAAGGTAACGATTCGAGCGCACGAGTCATTATCTGTTGGTTTCATGTGTGACGGATGATGCATGACTAAACGCCGCGCCCATGGGTTCTCATTACTGGAATCAGACATCGCACGTATACTAAGAGAGAATCATGCTAATATCACCTTCAGAGCGGGGTATATGATACAGCAAACACGGGAAATTAATTTACAGGAGCCTATATGTGAGTGATATGTCATTTGCGGAGGAAAAACAACTAGCTGTGAGGAGAGAAGGAAGAAGAACAAGAAAGAAGGCATGAAGGTTAACCAGGCAGTGGCCGGGTTGGCTACCCTAGGCTGGGAAAATAGGAGTATAAAGAGGAGAGAGAGAGACAAAAAACCGTCAGTAAATTGGCTGATGCGTATGCAGCGGTGGCACTATACAAATGTCGAAGGCGTTTACATAGGCCCATAGTCCTCAAAAAGCGCTAGAGGTCTTTGACTGCCTTGTGAGCCGACGAAAGACAAGAACGGTGGTTCAGCAGCACAGAGCGTGGCCGAACAGTCTAATTGTCGCAACACGCCAGAGAGTTTTCTTCTTTCGGAGGCAAATCGAGGGAAACCGCATAGCATATGATCGATGTCTTCGGTGCCGCAAAGCTCGCGTGCCGCACTGTCGGTCACTCCAATTAGAGATGTGAAGGTACAAAAAATGAAAAAGGCGTTGAGATAGAGTGGTGGGGAGAAACTAGAGTCACACGTTCCTGGCTTAAGGGTATTCCATTCATAAACAGATATGTTTTGAGAGTGTGAAATCCACGTAAGTGTTTTAAAGGGCCCCTAGCCACCCCGCGTTGAAGGCAATGTAGTTGTTTCTTTCCCGCTTTCATTACCTCTCTGTATCTCCTTCTCCCCACTGAATTATTAATAGCGCGTGTGTAATGCCAATCAGGATTTTGTGCTTCTCGGCTACATGCTGTTATCTGAACTTGTGCAGTCAAAAATGCACAAATTGAAGCGAAATAGTTAATCGCGCATGATAGTCAAGCGAGACGAGAAAGAAAAAGTGGGCCACTGCAAGTCACAGCTACAGGGTAGGGGACAATTCACGACTGACATTCCACGAATATGAGCCAATCGAGAGTATCTATCCTAATGACGTCACGTAAATCACTGTTCTTACGATACGAAGTGCGCCAGGAAGACGAGAAACGTCAAGAGATTAATGATGATCGTTGGGGTTCAATGTCCAAACACCACAATATGGTAATGAGAGACGTCGTAGTGAAGTGCTCCAGAAATTCCATCCACCTGGGTTTCTTTAACGTGCACCTAAATCTAAGCACTCGGGCGTCGGGCGTTTTCGGGGCGGATCAGCTTATAAGGTGTAGCTGTGTGGCGAGAGAGCAAATGGAGCGCGCGTTGACTATGGAAACGCTCTTACTGCGCTGAACGCTCAACTACCAGCTCGAAAAGAATGAGAGTGCAAGAGACATCGCCGACGCTGTCAGCATCTGCTAGTGAGTTTCTTCATAGAAAATACCGCCTGCTCGCACTGCGAAACCACGCCGCAGCCACCCCGTATGTATATGAAATGGATCTTCACCTACAACGTAGTGCCACTGAGACATATTTCTTGTGCGTAGTCAAACAAAGATTCGCAGCGTGTGCGTAAACTAAGAGTGAATATCTGACAGGTTTGTGTGGGCAAAATTTATTTCCAAATGATAAACATAAAACAACAAAGAATCATTTGCCTGTTGCACGAAAGTATTGCAGGCTACTGAATTAAAAAAATGAATATGACACGTGTCAAATTGTAATATTGAAGAAGAAAAGAGAGACAGAGAAAGAAATTAAGAAAAAAAGTAAAGGAGAGAGCACTACCACCCTTGCTAATCACCTCCAAGGAAATAAGCGAAGAACACCACGACATATTGTACAAAACGCTATAACACAATACACAAATAGGTATTCAGACCGCAGCAGGATGCCGTCGTGGCAGCCTCGGCATAATCATCGTTGCCAACACAGCAGCAGCAGGCACAATCCAAGCCGGCACGCTCCAAGAAAACCCAGCCCCAGAAGGCCAGCAGCCATCACACTGGCACAATATCCCCGGCTTCGAGCAAAGCGAAGGCGCAGACCGGAGCTTCCTCGTCTCCTGCCACGGCCGTGGCTTTCTGTGAGAGATACCCCCCTGGCAGTAACACCTCCTCATCTCGTCCTTCAACTACTGCGTCCGCCGAGCAAATGGCGTCCGTCCCCAGTGCGCGCAGCGTGCCCCCAAGCACGTCTCCGCGTTCCGATGGTCCTCACGTCATTGGCGACCTACCTCCGAGTTAATGTGCGGCCACCATCGTCTTTCAGCCCGTCGGGAAGAAGGCCAACTTCCTGGTTGCATTGAGGGATGCGATCGCCGCCTTCCTTTCGTGCTTCCCAGCTACCCAGCGAGTGCGGCTGAATTTCCGGCGCAACCTCGTTGCTGGCGGCAACCACCCTACCGCCGATCTGACCACACTACTCCAGGTTGGGACGATCTGAGAGACAAAGGTTCGAGACAAACAACTCGACCTGAACACCTGTGTTGGCGTGGTATTTAGAGTGGACCCAACAATCCCCTTCGAGGACCTCGCTGACAACATTACTTCGCCAGTGCCCCTCGTGTCCGGTGTACGCAGAGGCAACTGTCTCACCCTCACCTTTGCTGGGACTACCGTCCCACCAGATATACTGCTTTACAAGCAAAGGCGCCCAGTTCGACCCCGCCAGCCCCGGCCCCTGCAGTGCTCCCGTTGTGGCCGCTTCGGGCACACAACCGCCACCTGTTATCGGGACGAACGGTGCCTGCGCTGCGGCATCAAGCACGCCCCAGGATCATGGGAAGGACACCCTCGCTGCATAAACTATCGCGGGAAACATCCTGCAACCGAGCCATGCTGTCCAGCTTGCCGCTTCATCGCTGGGTCGTGGTAATCATGGCATCAACCAATGGCACCGTGACTGACCGCCAAGCCCTGGAGCACGCTAGGACCCCTGGCAGCAGCGCTTACATCCTCAAGGGACGCTCTTTCCGAGATGCGCTCGTCGGCACCGGCGATACGACCTCGGTGGCCACCCCTCGTCCTACAACGAGTGCGCCCGTCGTCCCCACTACAACGATGACGGCCTCGCCCTGATGCACAACTCAGCCAGCCCCTACCGTCGTCCAAAAGCGCTGGACGGTGGCGCAGACACAGCGTGCTTTTTCATGTCGCCGTCCCCAGAAACACGATGACTGAGCCCGCTTCCTCGACCTCGCAGGAACTTGACGTCAAGACCAGAAATGACATGTGGACTGGTCTTGATTAGGGACTTCGAATGGCGCTCAGGGCCCTTCCAGTTCCCACGAGCACAATTTTTGTGTTGTGCCCCTGCTCGCCTTCGAGTCCACGGCTCATCAGTTTAGCCTCTCCCTGGACGAACCGGCTGCACTTCGTGAGTTCTCTCCTTACCCGTGTTAAAATGTGTACATCACTGTACCCCCGGCCTTTTTGGTGGTATTCTCAGTCGACTGCGTGTGGCATTCGGGTCTTCTTCGCGCGCGCGTCTGGCAGATCGAATGCGCCTTTCCCCCCCCCTACCTTTTTCTTGCCTGTTTCCTCTTGTCCCTTTAATTTCCATTCCCCCATCCCCTGCGCAGAATTGTGGTGGTGCCCTCGTTTGAGAGAGGCAGTAACGGAACTGCGCTTATTACTTCATATTTTCCCTTTTGAAAGTCCCTTCAGGCTCAACCTTGACTAACTAAGTCTTGGCCTAATACATTTTTTGCTAGTTTTTTTCTTGACCTTGGTTTCAATCTTCCATATCTTATGCTGAACCATTCATCTTTCTTGTTTTTTCCGTCCATGTCCATCGCTCTATACTTTATTGCGTATCACCGTCTGGGCTTGGGCTTCCTGATTTCTTGAGTTTTCTCCTTTTTTCATATTTTCCGCTGCTCTCGTCCTCTCTCATACATACCCCCCAAATTCTCTCCATGTTTATATACGCTTACATAAACATGAATGCAGCTACACACATATACCTATATATGTTCTCATATATGCGTCAACATGTACACAGCAACACTTACACATCTTGTATGCATACTTATACATACATATTGTACAATCAAATTATTCCACATCTTCTCTCTCTTTTTCTTTTCCCACTTTTTATGTTGGAGGGGTATTTTTATATGTATACGTATTTTTTGTGGTCTTTTTTCACTCAGTTTTCAATTCTCATCATATTTTTGTGATGTCTGTGTTCTGTGTGTCTCCTATGGTCTTCGTCTAAATCGCGCAGAAGCCTATCCAACTATGTACCAACGCGCTCAAGTCAAAGTGCTTTTGGAACATATTTTTGTGTTCTTTATTCGTTATTTTATTTTTTTCTGACTTATTTTCTTTTACCTCTTTTTTGCCTTCCCTGTTCTTTTTTTTTTCAGATTGCTCGCTCGCATGGCATTCTTTTCTTTCTTTTTTTCCCAATAATTATCAAAGCAAAATATGTAAAACCACAAAAAAAAAAGGATCGTGCCTCCAAGGTCCTTTAGTATATTTAGAGCATATAATGCCAGTTGTTTTTGTACATGAAAAACCCACGTACAACAGATGTGTTTATTCTAATATTTTTATCTCAACCCAACTGTTTTGCAAGTTACCTCCAACGACGAACATGCCCATGCAGGAATGGTATTGCACTCTCTTGTTGTTAGAGGGACATCTTAGTCCGGTTTTCATGGTGACTCCTTTCTGCGCGAAAACCTTTGGCCTCACAGGAGGACCATCACAAGAGGCCTGTCCTATCGCAGAAGGCCTGTTTTCGCTATCCCTCTGTATTCTGCATTCTTCGCACCTCTCCCCAGGTTTAACGTAAGTGGAGCTTAAATACACAAGCTTCACCCAGCCCAGTTTTTTGCCTTCATCGAAAAATGCGGCAGCCGTGGCAGGGATTCAATTCCACGACTTACGGGTCGAGCACTATAACCCCTAGATTGCCGTGGCGGGCCCAAAAGCCAAGAGAAATTAATGCGCTCGTCTTTTTTTTGTATTTTCAGACACTTTAAGAAACATGGACTCTCATCATCATCATCATCATCATCATCATCATCATCATCATCATCATCATCATCATCATCATCATCAGCAGCAGCAGCAGCAGCAGCAGCAGCAGCAGCCTGACTACGTCCACTGCAGGACAAAGGCCTCTCCCATGTTCCGCCAGTCAATCCGGACCTGTGCTTGCTGCTGCCAATTTATACCCGCAAACTTCTTAATCTCATCTGCCCACCTAACCTTCTGTCTCCCCCTGACTCGCTTCCCTTCTCTGGGAATCCAGTCAGTTACCCTTAATGACCAGCGGTTATCCTGTCTACGCGCTACATGCCCTGCCCATGTCCATTTCTTCTTCTTGATTTCAGCTATGATGTCCTTAACCCCCGTTTGTTCCCTAATCCACTCTGCTGTCTTCTTGTCTTTTAAGGTTACACCTACCATTTTTCTTTCCATTGCTCAATGCGTTGTCCTCAAATTAAGCTGAACCCTCTTTGTAAGTCTCCAGGTTTCTGCTCCATAGCTAAGTACCGGCAAGATACAGCTGTTATATACATTTCTCTTGAGGGATAGTGGCAATCCACCTGTCATAATTTGAGAGTGCTTGCCAAATGTGCTCCGCCCCATTCTTATTCTTCTAGTTACTTCAATCTCGTGGTTCGGCTCTGCAGTAATTACCTGCCCTAAGTAGACATAGTCTTTTACAACTTCAAGTGCACTATTACCTATCTCGAAGCGCTGCTCCTTGCCGAGGTTGTTGTACATTACTTTCGTTTTCTGCAGATTAATTTTAAGACCCACCTTTCTGCTCTCCTTGTCTAACTCCGTAATCATGAGTTGCAATTCGTCCCCCGAGTTACTCAGCAATGCAATGTCATCGGCGAAGCGCAGGTTACTAAGGTATTCTCTATTGACTCTTATCCCTAACTGTTCCCATTCTAGGCTTCTGAAAACCTCCTGTAAGCACGCGGTAAATAGCATTGGGGGAATTGTGTCCCCCTGCCTTACACCCTTCTTGATTGGTATTCTGTTGCTTTCTTTATGAAGCACTATGGTAGCAGTTGATCCCCTGCAGATTTCTTCCAGAATGTTTATATATACTTCATCTGCGCTCTGATTCCGCAGTGTTTGCATGACGGCTGATATTTCTACTGAATCAAACGCCTTCTCGTAATCTATGAAGGCTATGTATAGTGGTTGGTTATACTCTGAGCATTTCTCTATTACCTGATTGATAGTATGAATGTGGTCAATTGTTGAGTAGCCTGTTCGAAATCCTGCTTGTTCCTTTGGTTGATTGAATTCTAATGTTTTCTTTACTCTGTTAGCAATTACCTTTGTAAATAGCTTGTATACTACAGAGAGCAAGCTGATCAGCCGGTAATTCTTCAAGCCCTTGTCATCTCCTTTCTTATGTATTAAGATGATGTTAGCGTTCTTCTAAGACTCTGGTACTCTTCCCGTCAGGAGACACCTCGTAAACAGGGTGGCTAGTTTTTCTAACAGAATCTGTCCTCCATCTTTCAGCAGATCTGATGTTACCTGATCCTCACCAGCAGCTTTGCCCCTTTGCATGCTCTCCAAAGCTTTTCTGACTTCTTCTATCATTACTGGTGGAGTGTAATCTGGGTTACTGCTAGTTCTTATAGTATTAAGGTCATGGTTGTCTCGGCTACTGTACAGATCTCTGTAAAACTCCTCCGCTATTTTAACTATCCTATCCATATTGGTAGTTATTTTGCCTTCTTTGTCCCTTAGTGCATACATCCGACTTTTGCCTATCCCAAGTTTCCTCTTCAATGCTTTGACACTTCCTCCGTTTTTCAGAGAGTGTTCAATTCTCTCCATGTTATACCTTCTTACATCGCATACCTTACGTCTATTAATCAACTTCGAAAGCTCTGCCAGTTCTATTTTGTCTGTTGTACTTGACACTTTCATGATCTGACGCTTCTTAATTAGGTTCTTCGTTTCCTGGGAAAGCTTGCCAGTGTCCTGTCTAACTACCCTGCCTCCAACTTCCACTGCACACTCCGTAATAATACTCGTCAGATTATCATTCATCGTATCTACGCTAAGGTTGGTTGCCTCACTAAGATCCGAGTACCTTTTCTGAAGCGACACTCTGAATTCCTGTACTTTCCCTCTCAGTGCTAGCTGATTGATTGGCTTCTTGCGTATCAGTTTCTGTCGTTCTTTCTTCAAGTCTAGGCGACATGGACTCTAATGACCGATAAATTGCGTGTATATATAGAGCTTGTCTCAATCAAAAACATGCCCGACAATATGCAGCCTCCCGCTCGCAACAGCAAGGGGACATTGTGTTTCAGCGTCGCCTCTAGAAGTAAGAAGTAAACGAAAATGTAGGTTCGAAATAGATTGGGAGAAACGACTTCAGTGCGTGAAACTGTCGTCTTCAGCGCACACAACCATGCACAAAATTAATGCGCGAGCAACAAGGAACTGGACCTCGCGCATGGCCTCAATGGGAGTTTAGAAGTGTGGCAGCTTGGGCTAGTTGGTATGGCATGACGATAGTTATAGGGCGAGAACAGAACGACGACACAGAGACAAGAAGGACACGAAGGACACGAGCGCTCGTGTCCTTCGTGTCCTTCTTGTCTCTGTGTCGTCGTTTTGTTTTCGCGCTATAACAATCGTCTTAATGGAAGCGCACGAGCCAGCGTCATACAGTCAGTGGAGTCACTAATAATTTGTGCGACACACTGTCAACACACATTGCGCTTAACCGTGCGTAAACTATAATGACTAACTATTGAAAGAAAGGGCCGGAATACTAAAACTCGCGAGAACAGGTGGTGTCTAAGATGCTACGAAAAATCATGGTGGTGATAATAGAAATGATTGCCGGGATTTAACGTTACCTAAACCAACATATGACTATGAGAGACGCCGAAGTGGAAGGCTTTGAAAATTTCGACCACCTGGGGTTCTTTTGTGTGCACTTCAATTCAACCTGCACACGGGCTTCAAGCATTATCACCTCTATCGAAAATGCGGCTGTCGCGGTCGGGATTCACTCCCGCGACCTGAGGGCCAGTAGCCGAGTGTCACCGTGGCGGGTAGCACGGTGGTGACAAAGCGGCCATTTTTGCTCTTGCGGGGTGGAAAGCTGCAGTGGAGACGTAATACATAAGAGAGGATTTGTAGCAACTGATTACCGTTAATCATATTCTTCCCTTTTGTCGCCCGTTCTAAGACAAAGAAAAGTCGAAGCAAGCAGCATACTTTCATCTTGCAGCTACATGCCGAAGATCATTATATTCTCGAAAAATTGAGATTATCTTTTCCAATAAAGAATTCGTAATGATCGGAAACACAAACATGACATCTGTTGAATCGACGCGAATGCCGCGTGATGACTTCCTTCAGCACACTAATTGAAAAAACATGTCAATAATATTTTCCTTCCAAAGTATGCCTTCGACAATGCACTGCACAAGAAGAGTGATGACTACCATCGAATAGGTAGGAGGCCTGCACTACCCAATTAACGAGAAACACGTGGTAATTACGTGTTTAATGGCCACTTCCTACGAGCTAAGTGCATTTTCATAACAGAAAAAAAGTACTTGGGTGCTTATTAGCCCCGATAAGCGTAAACCCGCTCGTCCACTCTTATGAACAAAACTCGAACGGAAGGAAAGCGCCGACATATTGTTTACGAACTGCCTCGTAACTCCCAGAAGAGTTCCTGGCTGCCACGCTATAAAACGATTATGAACCGCACAGCTGATAAAAACTGGCGCAACAACGACAGAGTGAGCGAAGAGTTGAGTTGCCATGGCGGCCCACCGCGGATGAGTAAACACGCTGCGCGATTGGCGTGTCGTCCCATCTCACGACATGTGTTGCGAGGCTGCAGGAATGAACTGGCGTGCGCGTGCCCAGGTCAACTTTTGCGTGGCCACCCCATGAGCAGACTTCACTTCCAGCTTCTCCTCTGAAAGCACCTCTCCCTCGTATGCAGCGGGATGGCGTAGTTCCTCTAATCTTGCGCGCGTGGGAGGATATATACTTATCCTGGCTAACGAGAAAGCATTCACAAAAACTTAATCTGTCGATAAGAGGATTTTCGTATCCACGTCGTCGTCCCAGTTGCCGCGACTTTGAGTAGCTCGGCAGAGAAGAAGATAAAATGGTATTTCTTCCTTCTTTCATGCTAAAGTAAGTTTGCAACAGTGGGCGCTTCCCAGTACTTTGCCAAGTAGCTTCAGCATCTCCATGGGAGGGTCACTTAGGCGTTTAGAATTAAGGGTTCCATTACAAGCGCTGAAGAGGGAGGGGGGGGGGGGGAGCGTCAATCCACTATCATCACAAACATACACTCAAGTACGCCCTCAGGCATGCTCCATGTTTCAAGAGCTTCAATTTCGGTTTGGTACGAAATAAATAAGAGCCCACCTTAAGATGGCGCAAAAGGAAGCAAACAGAAAAACCATTCAAAGAAAGGCGAGAATTTCAGGCGACAGAAAGAAAAGGAGCGCACCGACTGCATCGCCCCCTTTATTCCCTCCTCGATAGTCTTCTTGAAAACAGCGAAGCTCTTAAGGCCGCCTTCGGCGAAGAAATCTCGTTCACTATTCAAAGCACGAGTCCCGTCTAGAGACGTGCTCAGGGGGGCGATCAAAGGAGCGGTCTTTCTTTGTGAATCCCGCGAAAACGGCTGCTATACGCAGCCATCATGAAGCTTCTTGCGCTGCCGCTCGTTCGCGTCTTACATTCCGAGGCCTGCCGTGCGTGCGCTTGCGCAGTGGCAGTGAGACTCGCTAGACTAGAGGCGGCATCAGCCTAGCGCGTGCAATTTGAAAAGCAGTGCCACCGCCGCCGCGTGCTTCATTTTTCTCGCTTTCGGAGGAGCACCCCATTCGCCCGAGCTTCTCTCTTGCTTCCACGAAACGCCCTTGGCGAACACACTAGTCGCATGCCACCTAGAAACACGGTCACACGCGGAATTCTAATCATTATCGCCATCGGCGCGCTGCATGCACCGCGCGCCTGTCAACGGACGTGATAGGACTGTAATGGCGACCCCGCGCAGGCAGCCGAGCACCCAGCCGTTCCCTGGATTTCGCTCGGCAGCAGCCTCACGAAGGGAAAACGAGAGAACGCCTGCGCAGAACCCAATAAAGAATGCATTAGTAGGAGAAATTGGGAAGGATAGAGAAAAAAAGAAGCGCTAGTCGATGCAGAATCGTTGCCATAAATATGTAAGCGTCGTTATGACGTAGAAACAGGCACTGCAATGGGGTTTGTTTGTCATTGCGAACCGCCCCGCGGTGGGCCTTCAAATGACGAATATTTTTTTCTTCGCACCCTTTCACCGCGCATATAGGTGTTTCTTTGTGCCTGCGGGTGGGCGACAACGGCATGCACATCGAGCTGCAAAAGTGGGAGCACGGCCGTTATCAACCCGTGTCAAAAATGCATGGCTGGCGTCGAGGGCCGATTCTTCCGTGTTTACGAGCACGCGGTCCTCTTTTGGCGCTTATCTCGGTGTCGACACCCTTTCACGTGGCGTGCGCCCGGAGAGCCGCTCCCCCGAAAAAAAAAAGCCTATAAACTGCGAATGGAGAAACGAACAACTCTCATTATGGAGTTAGGGACACGGCGGGAGGGCAAAGCAAATTGCTTTTGAACTAGCTTCCTTTCTTTTTTGTGGGTGTGCGCTGAAGGTGATTTATGGTCCTCTTCTTGCCTCCCCACTTACCCTTCGCACACGCCATCATTTTTTTCTCTTCTGATTCTTTGTATTCGTCCCCAAGTGGGACGAAAAATCAGTGTCACGCAATTAATTGCCCAACTTGGCATACAAAGGGCAAGGTTTGCTTGGTTCCGAAGGCATTATAAGAAAAACACACACACACACACAACGTACACGAGAAACGTTGCACGCAGTAGAATCGTCATAACGGAAACGCTAGGCGTAATGTTTCTACTTTGTATCGACCGGACTCCGACCGATAAGTGGCACAGTTTTGTGGCTTCGTCATAGCTCATTCTTGATAAGAGGCACAAACAGGGTGCATTACGGCATGAGAGGGCGCTAATGTGAAAACACTTAATCAGTTTCTACTGATAATTTATTCTTTGAGACATATATTGTCATCAATTTTGCCATTGCAGGTTCAGTATAATACAAAAATCAAGGTCTTACATTTATATTTTAAAATGTATCTCGAAGCACCAGAATGCCTAAATGGTACAGTGTTTATGGGGCAGAGCAACGTACCCGAAAGTCGCGGATTCAAGTCCAGCCGTGACGGTCACATTTCGATTGAAACGAAATGCTAGCAGCCAGTGCCCTGTGCGATGTCAGTGTAAATTAAACACGATGAGGTAGAAAACTCCAGAGCCCTTCATTACGGCGTTGTAGGCCCGTGTGCTCCGATTTGGGTGTACGTTAAAGAACCCCAGGTGGTCGAAATTTCCGGTGCCCTCCACTACGGCGTCTCTCATAATCATATGGTGGTTTTTAGACGGTAAACCCCACATATCAATCAATCCAATATGGCGGGCTTACCAATTATATAGTAGTTTTGGCGCGTAAAATGCACATGATACCATTATTATGATTATTATCTCCGAAGCACGAACACCAGAACGTCAGTGTGACGTCATGGATTTCGGGGCAATATTTTGTATTATGGTTACATTGTCTCAATGGAATGACTCAAGCGTTGTCACGTCAAACCTCTATGTCGCTTCAAGTGAGATAGAGGCTTGTTTCATATTATTTCTCAGTGAGAAACAATATGATTCGTTTTTACCAATAAAAAGGTGTGTACGCCCTGCAGCGAATGTTATCAAAATGTATAACGTCACGCAATGTCGGCGCAGAATTTTTCAGACAACATTGTCACCTCTATTTTCGTTTCACGCGTTTTATTCGCGAATAAATATCATCTCACGTCATGACCAGTGATTTTGGTATTTTGTAAAGGTAACTTGCCGACACAGACAAGATATTCTTTCTCTGTATTGATGGTTTAAAGAAAACTTCCGATATGTTGCTAAAAGACAATCAGCGGTTCTGCTGCAGCATGATGGTCTCCATATGATTATTGAAGTTGTACCGCTTTACTGAGCAATATCGAGCGATGAAGATGCATTGATCCAAAAACTGCAAATGACGTAAACTATTATAACGTACCATGCTCATACTCTGCACTGCGCAGCCCTTCCTCGCGGAGGACAAAACGACGTGAGTGAAAACGCTCATGAAACCCCGACACGACAAATACATCAACGACATATTTTAGGTGTGACGCTGTTTGGCGTTGCCGCATACATTTCGCAAACGCATCTGCGGGACCACACTGACAGCTGCAGCTCAAATTGCGTTCTGTTCATTAGCGTTTTAAAAAGTAAGGCCAACTCCGCATTAGTGATGCGATGACTGGGGTTGCAGCGGAGCTGGTGTCCTTTCCATAATCTTCAGCCACACCTCCCTACTTCTTTTTCTCCTTCCAGTTATTTTTTGCTCGGTTTTTCTATCTTCCTTCCTCTGTATTCAATGTATTTCTATCTCCGTATTCGTTGCTTCCTCTCTTTATTTTTTCTCTCGCTCTCTACTCTTTCTGTTTCTTTATTCTTTTTCTCAATCTATTTCTTCTCGCCCTTCATTCTATCTGTTTCTCTCTTTCTTTCCATGGCGTCATTAGGAGAAATATAGACTCGAAAGAGTAGGTGCAAATCTATTTACTACTGGTTAGGCCAGCAGCGCTGCCGATACGATCAGCTCTCGTCAGTCTAGCGTTTGCCGTCTTCTTCTTCGTCTGTCTGGCCGTGATGCCACTGGCACGTAGCAGTATGCCTCACTCTCTCCTCTCCCTCTATCTCTTATAGTCACCCTCCCATATAACCTCATCACACTCCCGTCCATTTCCCACCCATGTGCTATATTGTACCCCACAAGGTTAGGCTGTGCTCTACTAACCTCTCACCTTCGGATGGTGTGTACGCGGGTTCAAATTTCGCCTCGCGAAGAAATTTTTTTTCCCCTAGAATATATCTTTCTCGACAGACTGGTTGAAAAGCGGGCTCGCTGATATAGATTCATAGTGCAATATTGGCTACTAACGGAACACAGAAAGACGACGCAACGGACGCAGAGAAAGATGCGCAACAGGCGCATCTTACTCTGTCTTTATTTTTGTCGTTGTGCCCATTCGGTCTCTTCTGTGGGCCACCGTCACTTTTCTTGGACAAACTGATGTCTTCGTCAAGCTTTATGGACCAGTGGTGCATAGTTGCATTTGTCCAATTTTCGTGGCACATTCCCGTTCATGATGATGATAGTTTTCTGGTGACAATGGACATTTTACGACCAGCTAGCTTCACTGGTAAAAATTATGCATCACCGACAAAGGCTTGGTGAAGACAACGTCGTCAAAATACATTTGTGCAGTGTCACTTCGCATAGGTAGCAGCCGAGAACGAGTGGCAGAGATCTGAAAGGGACAAACTCAGTGCCTTGTTAAGGGATGTAGTCAAGGATCTTGGGTGACGCCTCCTTTATTTTATCAATGCCAGGCATATGCGCCCAATCTAGCTTTTCACCCCCCTCTCCTCTAGTTTTTTTCTGCCCTCTTCTATCGCCTAGCCTTCGCGTGTGCTTTGAGGTTATGGGGGAGGGTAACCCATCATGCAGTGCGTCATGACGGAATCCTATGAAGTCAATTTTTGTTCAGTTGTGTACAGATTCGTGGGGCGGCTTCTTGCGTTCCTCGTGTTCACAATATAGGCGATCTTGCTGGCTCTGTAGAAGATATGGTGTTTTGAGATAGCGTGTCGCCATTCGTGGAGCTATGCGGGTAACCAAAAGGGAATCATCGCTACAACGCTTCTGCATGCGCTGCTTTGTGAAGTGATGGCGGCATCGTCTCGAGCCATAAAGAAGCAGCACGAAGGAACAAATCTGGCAGACGTATGATATTGGAGAGGCAAACACGTCTATTGTATCTTCGGGGGAGAGCGCTAGGACGCCCGTGTGACGCAACAGCGCAACCCCTCATATAGAACCGCATTACGTCCACTCTCTGAACTAAGGTGGAGCGACGGCTCCCATTGAGATGCACGCGTTTGCACTGGCATTGAAAGAAATAAAGGAGGCGTTGTCTTGGGCTACCTATGTGTACTAAAATTGAGACTCATGCAGCTAGGGATGCAGAATACACAGGAATAAATAGCCGGCGCACAGAAAAGACACCGTTCATTAGGCTGCATCACGTGATCAGGAAGAAATATTCTCAAACGAATTAATTATAGAAACAGTTAATAGCCATAAATAAATTTCCAACTACCTGTGTGAGAATATCAGTCATGCCTGTTGCAGCGAATGTTCACCCCATTCATAACGTGAGCAGAAGGCAAGCCAGAGCTGAAGCCCTGCTAGAAAAAAAGCTTAAAAAATCAGGCTGAAGGATGCTTTCCTGTGGCTTTTCGACGTGGCTTTCGTGTTTCGACGTGACTTTCCTGTTCAATAAACGAGACTTCTCAGTGGTATTTGTGAATAGCTAATGTGAAGTCATCAACTGGGCTTCGACGCGCACTACAAATGAAGAAATTGCTGAGAAAGTACCCATTGCATTGGCACTTTAGGCCCATATATGTACAAGATCCACTGTGATCCTAGGGCAGTCGTCCGAGCATTCGCCAAAGGAGTCCTCTCTATAGACAGGCCCGGGCGATTCTCCAGGGACAGATGGTCCAACCACACACGATCATCTGGTTTCCTACTTATATGGGAGCAATCAACATATCTCTCACATACCTCAAAGAATCTGTCCGTAATGCTGCACGAAAACGTGCCGACCATGCAGCCACAAGGCAAGAAGATGCAGGGGTTGCAGGTTGCAGAAGTCACGTCCTCTTTTACTACGAGCTAACCAAGCAGTCCAACCAAGGACGCAGGGTCTCCCCCCTCCGCACAGTAAACGCACTAGAGCTCAAGCCATTAGGCTAAAGCTTTACACACAAACATCTGTGCAAACCCACAGTTAGCTAACAGGATTTAGGCGGCATTCTCGACCCCTACATTATGCGATGAATGCAACGACACCACAGATCTCAGACATATGCTCTGGCATTGCTCCGCGTTATGCAGCGACAAGGACAACATTGAAGAGCGGTCGGATGCAGAACTATATACGCCGTGTCACATTAGAGGAGCATTAATGGGCAGTAAACGGGCCCGTAGAGTGACCGACCGTAAGGCTAGCTCTTTCTGTCCCAACTTGGGAGCGGTATACGCTTCAAGATAGGAACCAGAAGGACCTATAAAACCTAAATAAAGCTCTTGCATCCATAAATTTATTTTGGAGCTCGCATTCATATACGTTATACGCGGCTTCTGTTTTCGCTGACCTACGAAACTTGTTATCAGTGTGTCAGTGTTTGAAAAAAAAAAAACATTCAGGAGTGTACTGGGATACGGCCACAGTAAGTAGTCATAGAATCGGCCATGGTCGCTGCCTGTGACGATCGGGCGCTGAGGCCCACAATAGAAGCCAATCTTTTGAAGAATGATTTAGCGTTTAAAGAATAAACATTTACGCCTTTTTAGAGAGCGTTCGAGGAGGCGAGGAGTGAGCCCACTGAACGGAATAAATATCTCATAAAAAACAGCGTGATACGAACGAAGCTGCGACCGTTTTCTGTGGGAGCATGTAAGGCCACGAGCGGCTGATGCTTCGCAATATATATATATATATATATATATATATATATATATATATATATATATATATATATATATATATATATATATATATATATATATATATATATATATATATATATATCTGTGTGTGTGTGTGTGTGTGTGTGTGTGCGCGCGCCTGCATTTCGCTAAAGAAATGAGAGACGCCGCAAATGCGGCTTCCAGGGAAGCCCGTATGTGTACGTCGGCCAATGCTATTTCCTAGTTTCCCATTTCACGCCAGTAGTGCCGCGCCTTCCGAAGCATTGCGTCATCTTTAGCTGCGCTGGCGCCGAGAAAATCGAAAACCGAAACACGGATCATATTCCATACAGCCCAGCCTCTCGCCAACTTTTTCGCTTCATCGAGGTGGCAATTCACTCTGCCTCATCGCTTTTGGCTGTCTGCACAGCGAGGGAACGTAAAAAAAGAACTGTTATCAGTCGGCATTTTCTTTAATGCGAGAAGCACGTGCAGGTTTACGCTAAGGTTTCATGTATGCTAACGTCATGCGTGTAGCTGACCCAATCTGGAGCACCGTGAGTGATCTCGCAAGATGGCAGAAAAGAGATATGTCATTCATCTGTCTCAGCAAGTGAGCATGACCGCGAATTCCCCTCCTATACATACTTCAGACGTCTTACTCCTGCATGTCGGGCAGTTTTTCCCTTTTTAAATTCATGACCATTGCTACGGAATGCGGATGCTTTGTTTCCGGAAATATTTTGGCCACCAGGTTACACAAATATTTCTACCGAGAACATAGCCATCGCATGGGTCTTAACAACGCCCTAAAGACAAGAACTGTCTTGGACACAAATAATAGCATGATTAATAAAAATGCATTTTTACGTGTCTAAGGCCCCCTCCATGAAGCCAACCGCGCAGGTTGCCCTATATAGACTTAACACGCTTCGCACGCTGTGCATGTGAACAATATGTAGAGAGGAAGGCAGACAAAAAATACGGCAAGATCACAGAGTAAAAAAAAAAAAACAAATCCAGCGCTATAGATGACAGCAAAACAATGCGTGCATACGCGTTCTTACCTGCGTATACGATGGTAAACAGGGAGGGCACTAAATCTAAATGAGCGTCACGTCAGCGTACGTGACTCGCCACTAGCCTAACGCTCAAGAAGAAACAGTAGTTTATGCCAAAGTATTTTATAGCAAATGTCCCATTGCGTCTTGATGCACGCTATATGAAGACGCACCGCCGCCATTACTCGATGTGCAAGGAGCGTAGCAGGGGCACAGGAAACAGAGATTTTAACGTCTCGAAGCACAATGTATGCTTGGTTTGTAGAACAAAGCACCGGTGCTCAATGGGCTTATATTTATGCCCGCATATTGTATGTATAGCGTTAAAGCTCATTTATGTGAGAGATAAAACTTGGTTAGTGGAGTTATCTATCAGTCAGCCGAGAAAATATTTTCTCGACTTCACTCAGTTGAGAAAGCATTTTTTAAAAGCAAAGAAGTTTTTAGCGAACTTCGGCGGCTTTGATTGTATCTATCTATCTATCTATCTATCTATCTATCTATCTATCTATCTATCTATCTATCTATCTATCTATCTATCTATCTATCTATCTATCTATCTATCTATCTATCTATCTGTCTGTCTGTCTGTCTGTCTGTCTGTCTGTCTGTCTGTCTGTCTGTCTGTCTGTCTGTCCGTCCGTCCGTCCGTCCGTCCGTCCGTCCGTCCGTCCGTCCGTCCGTCCGTCCGTCCGTCCGTCCATCTATCTATCTATCTATCTATCTATCTATCTATCTATCTATCTATCTATCTATCTATCTATCTATCTATCTATCTATCTATCTATCTATCTATCTATCTATCTATCTATCTGTCTGTCTGTCTGTCTGTCTGTCTGTCTGTCTGTCTGTCTGTCTGTCTGTCTGTCTGTCTGTCTATCTATCTATCTATCTATCTATCTATCTATCTATCTATCTATCTATCTATCTATCTATCTATCTATCTATCTATCTATCTATCTATCTATCTATCTACGACTTTTAGCTATCCTAGCCATTTCGATAATTGGATCTATTCCAAAATTGGTATGGCATAACATGACTGTATGGCGAGCATAATGAACTTGTGAAAGCATGAAAATCATGACGTGAATGTCATGAATGACCTGATTTACATGTCGTGGTCTTCCTGCTCTTGTGGTGGTTTTGTTAACATGACATTTTGCAAAACTGGCACGGTATGGCATGACTGCATTGCGAACATAAGCGACAAGACTAACGTGGGAATCATTACATGCATGTCATGCAAGTCATGACTACACGCCACGCTCATGGTATGCTCGCGGTCGTTTTGCTAGCTTCCCATATACCAAATTTGGTATCACTAGACGTGAATGGATGACGAAGGTATATGACTGGTGCAAATATGATAATCACGATAGCGTGTCATGAGAATATGACTACGTGCCACGCTCATCATGTGCTCGCGGCCGTTTCGCTAGCTTTACACCAAATTTAGCATTACGTGACGCTAAAAAACGATGAAGGTAAATGACGCGTCCAAACAAGATAATCATGACATGCGTGTCATGTAAAACATGACTACATGCTACACTCATGGCGCGCTCGCGGCGGGTTCGCCAGGTTCTCGTATACCAAATTTAGTGTTACGTGACGTGATTTGACGACGAACACAAATGCTAGGCGCAAACATGGTAATCATTACATGGGAGTCATGTACGGCATAATTTACGTTCATCTCGTAACCTTGTGCTGATTTTAGCCCCGCCGCGGTGGTCTAGTGGCTAAGGTACTCGGCTGCTGACCCGCAGGTGGCTGGGTTCAAATTCCGGCTGCGGCGGCTGTACTTCCGATGGAGGCGGAAATGTTGTAGGCCCGTGTGCTCAGATTTGGGTGCACGTTAAAGAACCCCAGGTGGTCGAAATTTCTGGAGCCCTCCACTACGGCGTCTATCATAATCATATGGTGGTTTTGGGACGTTAAACCCCACATATCAATCAATCAATCAATCAATCAATCAATCAATCAATCAATCAATCAATCAATCAATCAATCAATCAATCAATCAATCAATCAATTGTGCTGATTTTAAAGTGGCATATCAACCTTCCTCATTCGTTCTTCGCATATCCCCGATTCCCACTGTGCGTGGGATCTGCAGTTTTTTTATTTTTTTGTTGGTGTCTTATGTTTTTAGTGTTCTATCTTGAGTTTATTTCAATTTGTACATGGAAGCTTCATCACTTTAAAACTAGCGCACGAAACCAGAATTAGTGACAGTAGAGCAAGTTTAAACGAATTGTTTATTTAGCTTTAAACAAATAATGCTTGATTTTGTCACCGGCGGCGTCATACAATACAGAACATTCCCTCATTAAAATAATACATGTAGAATGAGCGCACAAAAAATAGAACAGAACTAATTTACAAGGTTATCATTTTGATGTCTATGTTTGATGTGATCTTTGCGAGTGGCCTGACACCGTCGCGAATAATTTGTCCTTTATTGAGGCTGGCTAGCATCTGTTCTTACGAACAGTCCTCTTAAGAGCTTGTTTATGAAACTGGTACTGCAGTTATGTAAGCGCGTGCGCGTATAGCTATTTCGCATTGCGCAAAATGCTCAAGAACGTCGTTAGCTATCAAGACAAATATTTAACAAAAGGTCTTTGTGTATACTTAGAAATTGTGTATCACAAAAAAAGAAAGCGCAGTAATAGGGCCATAAACTTTACGGTGAATATACCATTGTTGCTCAAAATGTTGCTTTTTTATTTCGACAGATTACAGTTTGGAACTGGTCACGTGCGGTCGACTTTCGCGCTGCCACTGAGGAGCTCCACGGGGGCGATCCCAAGAATTGTCCCCACGCGGGTTCCTTCCCGTTTTCCCGAACGCGCCTCCGTTCACCACTCACGGGTGAAATAGGGTTGTGTTTCCGTCAGCTTACTCGAGGGTTAACCAGGCGTGGTGAGTCTAACACAGTGAATTCCGCATTGTGTTGCATTGGTCGTGTTACATTAGAGTGATATCAGTTGCGGCAATCCGGCTAGCGAACTTACTTATAGGTGTGTGAAATAACTGCCATTTGCTAGTTTGCACTAGTTTGCTTGTTGGTGCTTTGGCTGTTGGGCAAGAGAGATCACACAACCGACATTAACAGGGACACTATAACAACAATTGGTAGCTGCAAATGAAAGTTTGACAAAAAAAAAAAAGCGCCCAGAAAAGCGAGCGAGGGAGCTGGCAAAAGTTCCCTCGCCTTTTGTGTGGTTTATGAAGCGAAGAAAGCGGGTGTGGCACAGGCGTGTAGTAATTAAAAGCGGCGAAACTCCTTCAAAGCAGGGCTTCATGAGACCGCTACCATACAGTTATGGCCCACGAGTATGCGCGAACGCACATCTTCATCAAGCTCCGGCTGGTAGAGAAAAGAAACACTAACACGGCGGCGTGCGTCCGCGACCTCGGCTATCTACGACAAGTGTGCACCAGCGCCGGAAGCGGCACCAAACCATCGGCCGGAGTCTATCCCTCTGGCGATCAGAGGAGCCGCACCAGCAGCGAGCGCTGCTCCTGGTTGCGTGCTTCTTTTGTCTCCCAGCCAGAAGGCGCGCGAGTGAGTCCGCGGGGGTCAGTGTAAGACACGATGTGCAGCCCAGACGGCGGCCCATCCCCTTGAAACCGGGCCAAGACAAGGCGTCGCCGAGCTGCCATATCCGTCCGGACCCATTGTGAGCGTGTGTGTGCGCAGCTGCCACGCGGCGAGATATCGTGGACGTGCTCTCGCTTCTCCTCGGCCCGGCCGTGGCTGACGTGGCCATTTCGCTCAACTCTTCGCTTCTCTTTATACGAGCGGCTACGCGGTGTCGATGGTTTCTGGGCGGAAGAAAAGGAGGTGGTGGCGGAAAGAGGCCCCTAAGTGCTTTCCATTTCGGCTCGCTCCAACCGTCGAGAGATAGCGTGCGCCAGACAAAGCCAAGATGGCGGTGTACCATTACGCGCACCTCTGAATCCATCTTGAGAGCGAGGGACGAAGAAAACAGCCGCAACAGTAACCGTAAAGGGACACCACTGCTTGCCATCTTCCGACAACCCACCGACAAGAGAGTCACCTCTCAACTGCTCCTAGCAGTAACTCCGCTAGAAGCTTCCCCCTCTCCCCTCTTTCTCTCCCTCCCGACTTCATTTCTCTCTTCTTGTCGTTCGCTATTTCGTCACACATTCACAATCTTGCGAAAAGGACTCGGTCATTTGAACGCCTTCCGCGTATTCCTCAGTTCCAGCAAAAAAATAAGTAAAAAGCACAGACAGTGCAGGGGTACCGATAGCAAAACGAGAGCACCAAGACTGCTAGCATGCTGCTTCGCGATGTTCCGAAAGTATGCCTCTTGAAAGAGTGCCGCACTGCAACTGTGTTGCAGTGCGGCACTCTTGTTTGCTGTGCCGCACTGCAAACAATGTGCTTGCACTTGCACTCTGGAAATAAAATGGTTTGATATAAGAGGGTATATTGTTATTTTATTTCTCAGATGAATTTTAGAATGGTGCCTCCTGCGTACGGCTTACAAGAAGCAAAAGTTTCGAAAGAAGTGTAGACATATATATACCATAAGAAGCAAAGGAAAGCAGAAGGAACATTGTCGTGGTTTGTAACAGTAGCTGTTTTTGCGACAATGGCAAAGTAAACGACAATGGTGTCACCATTGTCGAGAATGCGGCTGCTTCCCACATTTTTCTAATGTTAAAAGTCTAGGTTAGCACAAACGCAACGTTGAGCTCAAAATTCTCGAAGTTTATTATGTCAACATGCAAATAGATTATTGCTTTAGCGCCATAGTTCGGCGAACTCACTCAGGAGTCGACTCACTCGGACTCACTCAGACTCAGATCAACCACGAGTCGAGTCGGAGTGAGTTTGGGTCAGTAATATATTGTAGAGTTTGAGTCCGAGTGAGGCCGATCGAATAAAATTATCATTGATTGTGAGACCGAGGGAGTCCAGCTCAGGAAAATATTAGTGAGTCTGAGTCCGATTGAGCCCGAAGCGCAAAATATATATAATCAGTCAGTCTGAGTGACTTCACAACTTTTGCCAACCTATGATCAGCACACTATCTCCCTGATTGACGGCAAAATAACTGAGCTTCTTATCACACTGGATTTACCCATTTCAGCTATCTCGCTAGTAATGCTTGGCTTTTTTTTCAAGGATATTGAGCTGCAAATGCCAGCCTAGTTTTCTTCAGAGATGATTGTCTTCAACAATAACACAATAACTTGTGGGGTTTTACGCACCAAAGTTACGGTATCATTATGAGAGACGTTGTAGTGGAGGGCTTCGCAAATTTTGATCACCCGGGGCCCCAAAACGTGCGCCTAAATCTAAGCACGCGAGCATCCAGCTAATTGAGTCTATTGAAATACAGGCGTGGTGGCAGGGATTCTATCACGTGACCTTTGGGTCACCATTCAAGCACCGTAACTACTTGACCCGTATGGTGGGTTGTCTTCAATAAATCACAGTCGTAGTGTGTACCACCTCTCTCCTTTATGTCACTTTTGGCTGGTTGAAATACTCAATGACAAAATAAATCCATCTCACGCAAGATGAAGCAAATTGAAGATTACTGGGAGGCGCATTTGCCCTGTAGAGGAGAATAAAAAATAGACTCCAAGCGATAATGATGATGTTGCATGTATTATGTGTGTGAGAAATACTCACTTTTCGAGGGAAAAAATCATTCAAAATCGGCATAAGCTAATCACATTCTCAACCTAATTATTTCTGTTTCGACGTTATTTGGCCGCAAATAATACACACACAGAGTAAAGAAACACTCAACGGCAAGCACAAGCGTTGAGTGTTTCTTTACTCTGTGTGTGTATTATTTGCGGCCAAATCATGTCAGTAAGCAAGTACCAACTAGGCCAACAATTAGTATTGTTATTGTCTGTTTTCACGGTTGCTCTAGTTTTTCTCTATTACGTCTGGCCAGTGGGATCACAGCCATTTTTAATAGAATCTGAACCACTGTCTCATTGAAACAACTGCAGTCAGTTAGTATGTCGCCTAGAACTGGCGCAGCCAATGCCAATCGCAGACAGAACGTTTGATCGATTTGATCCATTCTTTATTGGCGCAGCGTGAGAAACCTGGTCGGAATGCACGAACGCAAAGTACATGTGCCCGTTTCGCGCTTTTTACCACGTCAGACGACAGTGGAAGAAAATGGTATAAGCTAAATATGGGGAAATGCAAAGCTCTTCAGAGAATCCCTGCATCCATTAGCTTGACAGTTGTTGCAGTGAGTAGACCAATGGGTAGAACATGAATGCCTCCCTTTTTTGTACATGCAGACTTTCTTACATCCCGCCGCATTGACAATGTAGTGTAAAGAAGGTGTTGCCGTAATTTTTCAGTAACAGAGGAAAAAAAAGAGAGACACAGCGAGTGGTAAAAACTTGATGCTCATCATAATCGCTTACTACAGGCTGTAGAAGCTCTGCAACAACAACAAAAAATAAAATAGTATGAAAAAACACAAAGCTATATTTGAGAGAAAATAGCCCGAAAAAAACGTTTTCAATCGGATCCCTTTATGAAGCATTTGCCACCATCCACATTTTGCAGTTACACATTTTGCGCGAATAGACCACTTACACACCAGAAAGATAGGGGCGCCACTATTTCTGAGGCCCTTGGGTTGTTGCTTTCTCGGCAAGTAAATTAGTCATGCGTGCTGTTGAGGTAGATTAGTCATGCTGCTTGTTCAGGTATAGTCCTAGGAGGAAAAGCGACCATGGAATAAAAAAAATGCACTACAAGTTTTCCTTCGAGAACACTTGTAACACGTTATGTTTGTGTCATGTTTTCGGACACACAGTGTAAGATCTAATGTGTGTGTGTGTGTGTGTGTGTGTGTGTGTGTGTGTGTGGTGTGTGTGTGTGTGTTTATTTATTCATGCTTGAACTGCGGAAACCAATGTCTATCATAACCGCGCGTGGGCTTAGCGCCACTAGAACATAGTTTTTGTTGTTCCTCAGAATGACGCTAAGAACGAAGGATAGAAAAAGAAGAAAAACACACATGAGACGATTTTTTTTTTGTATTCTTGTCAGCCGGCTCTCGATCGAAAGTGCTCACGGGAAATGATGCAATCACGCTCTTCCACTCTGTTCACTGTTCCTCCATTCACTAATGCAGCCAGTGGCAAGGCTTCCGGGGAAGTTGACAGCTGTGCTGTGGAACGCAATTCGCTCGCAGCCGTTACCTCGCTGCTGAATCGGAAGGGTCCCAATTTGTCGCGGTTTTCCAGTCCGGCATACAACTGCAAGCACACGCAGACAGTCTCTGCCTTCTCGAATGAGAAACTCGAAACATCAGTGCTTTTTTCCTTTTTTTTGCTGGCTTTTATTTTTTTCCCTTCATCGCGCTACATCTCGCAGAATTATGAGAAGAGAAAGTGTTTTCGCTCTAATTGAATGAAAGTTTTTCTCGTGGAAAAATGCGTATTGTTATCGCGGACGCTAAAATAAACGACGCTGATACCAAAAAAAAAAAACAATTCTCAACCATGCAGCTTTTACAATTGGGCAAATGATGCTTGCGAATATCAAAGGACTGAAAAACTTGACATCATATATTTATTATGGGTATTAGCCCCTGCCGGAAGGAAGATGTGCTTCTTCAACTTATACACTCGAGTTCAGAGCTACTGTACCTGGTAGAGAATCACATGTAAAGTGCTTGAAGTTAGGTTGGGCTAATGGAAACATTATAGCAATCCTCAAAGACGACGACTTGGATGACAAGGCAGGAGATGTAATATCGGACGCTGCCTGCCATGGCGCAAAAAAAAAAAATGTTTGGAAATAGACGAGCAAAAGCAACAAGAATACTTATACCAAATTTTTTCTCCCAAGAATGGTGTGATTGTAAACAAATAAAAAATACTTTAACAAATTACAAGCACTTTTCACTTGTGATCGGTCAGTGTAGGCCCAGTGAGCGTAGCGGAACATGCACAGCTCGCGCCTCCCCCAAGCTGTCTGCTTTTGTTTGTTCGTTTTGTATTTACCTCCACAACTATTAATTTTATTGCTGCGGGTCTGACAGTTCTTATAGAATAAAAATCAGTCAACATAAGATCCCGCAGTACGTAATAAAGAAAGGAAAAAACGAAAAACAAGACAGGCTGAAATGGCGTGGCTCCAAAAGGACGGTAAAGAATGAAAGGAAGAGAAGATAGGAAGGGCGACAGAGGTGAGCTGAGCACGCCGACAGGGCTGTCGATCTTTTCGTATGCATTGTTTTAGAAATGCAATAGTATGATTACAAAAGACAAGGAGGAAACGCCCTTGAAGCTGAAAGAAGAAACAAGAGCACTTGCAAAGTACATCCACGACAGGAGAAAGGGAACGACAAAAGCGAACGGTGCAATCACGGACGACGCTACAGCGTGTCTTACAAATTCGATTCTCGGCGGAGATTTGAAAAAAAAAAGACAAAGAAAAAGGGGCTAGGTGCGGCGCCACGTCAGCGTATCAGTGCGACAGACATACGCGCAGGTGAAGTCACGCATAATAAGCCGCTTTCTTGATGCTCGAGATTTCAGAGACGGATTAAGCAGCTGTCGCAGCAAATCCGCTCGCCGATGTAGATATACCTCAGAATGCACACAGAAAAAAAACAATGCCTGAACTCGCGCGAAAGTATCCGAGGAAAAGACGGCATCTGTCTGTGTTTTCAGACCTTTGTCGACTCACGAAGGGCGGGCGGCGGCCGCATGCACACAAGAATGACTCCTAAAGAACACATCAATTACTTTTTTTTTAAATTTTGTTCATTCGTTTGTTTGTGTACAAAAATGGGCTCGTGCAGTCAAAGGGCACCTTATAACGTTTTATTTATTTTTGTAATGTTACAGTTCTCGAACTGTTCTTGAAGGGACACAAAAGTGAAACAATGATTGAGTTTAGATCAATATATCACGCTCTGAAAACTGTAATTTCCTTATTTTCACCTTTATACGCGTACTAAGTGAGGAGGAAACAAAAGTGCAAGTATTATTTGTAAATTTCTCACAAAAATTTTCGCGCATGACGTCAGGGTTTTTGAAGTGAATTTTTCGTATTTTGTCGACATCGGGCACAACGAAATTCGTTGAAATTTGGTACATTAAGTGTTTCGCCCCATCAAACGACAATTTGACTCTTGAAAATTGGGAACTACGTAGACACTCGCCGCGCCGCGCTGGTCTAGCGGCTAAGGTACTCGGCTGCTGACCCGCAGGTCCCGGGATTGAATGCCGGCTGCGGTAGCTGCATTTTCGATGGAGGCGAAAATGCTGTAGGCCCGTGTGCTCAGAATGCGGTGCACGTTAAAGAACCCCAGGTGGTCAAAATTTCCGGAGCACTCCACTACAGCGTCTTTCATAATCATAAAGTGGTTTCGGGACGTTAAACCTCACATATTAGTCAACTACATAGACCCTTCTACATGCCGTCAAAATGCATGATATCGCGGCGTTTGGCACCTGAGTTTCAAAGTGAAGTCACCTGTTACATTTTGATATGGCGCGTTTTCTCGCTTACCAAGCGTCCTCTCAGGGCAAGAGTGGTGATTTTGGCATTGTGAAAGATTACACTTCGAGAAAAATTGTTTGAAATGCCAAACATTCTTGCCATACTGCAAGCACTTTTGGTATCTATCTATCTATCTATCTATCTATCTATCTATCTATCTATCTATCTATCTATCTATCTATCTATCTATCTATCTATCTATCTATCTATCTATCTATCTATCTATCTATCTATCTATCTATCTATCTATCTATCTATCTATCTATCTATCTATCTATCTATCTATCTATCTATCTATCTATCTATCTATCTATCTATCTATCTATCTATCTATCTATCTATCTATCTGTCTGTCTGTCTGTCTGTCTGTCTGTCTGTCTGTCTGTCTGTCTGTCTGTCTGTCTGTCTGTCTGTCTGTCTGTCTGTCTGTCTGTCTGTCTGTCTGTCTATCTATCTATCTATCTATCTATCTATCTATCTATCTATCTATCTATCTATCTATCTATCTATCTATCTATCTATCTATCTATCTATCTATCTATCTATCTATCTATCTATCTATCTATCTGTCTGTCTGTCTGTCTGTCTGTCTGTCTGTCTGTCTGTCTGTCTATCTATCTATCCGCTTAAGATTGGGCACCTTCACTTGGCTTGAACCAAAATTAGTATGGGAGGGTAAGATGGTTTCACGAATATGATGTGCTAGTAGAGAATTCAATATTGTTACAATCCCGTCGCGTACGTCGTCGAACACTTCCCGTTAAAAAAGTGGCAGATACCCGCGGGCTGGTATGTGCCACTGGTATGAGGGTATGTGCTCTATATGATTTATTTATTCGTTTACTTGATTTGCATACAAAGATACACAAGGACAGAGAGTAGAGAGGGAGAGAGCAAGCTGGCAACTGCCACCTTGAGGGGTACAACGCCTGCTCACCCTTTCGGGAGGAGGGAAGAAACAGAGGAAACGAAGATAAGAAGGAAAAAAGAGGAAAGAAGAGAAGGAAGTAAAAGGAAAATGACAAAGACTCAGACGAGTATAGGTAAAAAATAGATAAAAATGAAAAAAAAACAGTCTCTAAACCAGTGGCCAGGTCCATTTGGTTCATAAATGTGAGGAGAGCTTGGCGGGCCTGGTCGTGTCGGGAAGCACAACCGCTCGGAAAGAGGTAGTCCTCAAGGGTTGTGCACTAGAGTCCTAGGAATTTATATTCCTTAATCAGCAAAGCCTAGTGCGTAGCAAATGTGGAACAGTGCACTACGAGATGCTCAAGTGTTTCGCAGGTGCCACAAGCTGCGCACAACGGGCTGTCCACACGCCCTTCACGGTGTAATTGTTCACGCACCAGCCCAGAGCCCACTCTTAATTTGTGCAACAGCACTCTGGAACGACGAGGCAAGCCATGGCCACGAACACGGGAAGGGTACGATGCGTTTACCACACGCTGGTCTGGATTCTGCTTTAGGAGGTGTCGGCGTATAAGCAGAGGAGCGTTGTCCATCGTACATGGAATTCCCGGTCACTCACAGACACCATGGTTGCATGACGAAGCAAGGTGATTTGCTTCTTTATTGCCCGCAACGCCCACATGCGAAGGTACCCACTGTACAGCTAGGCATACCCCACGTGACAAAATATTCTTGACTAATTCCTTGATGCTGCTTAGAATAGGGCTGTCAGTCTCCTTGCTGGTGAGTCTGCTAAGGGCACCACGAGAGTCGGTGAGGATTACAACCTTCGATGCTGGTAACCCTTCTTGTACGCACCTAAGGGCGACATCAATCGCTGCTAGATTTATGTTGTAAATCAAATGTGCTAATTTCTTCCTCGCAAGGCTTCCTGTCCCTCGCATGGTATTGCACTACCTCCCTCATCGGCCCGCGCTGGACCAATAAACAATGTCATGTGAAGGCTGTGGTTATCTTATGACATCTTCACATGACAAAATGATGACGGCATTGTGTCGGCACAAGTTTTCGCACCACAGCTGTGAGCTATGATGAGATTAGAGGGTGCCGAGCTTGATAACGTCTCACTACATTGAGGTCGTGGATCTTTCAGTAAGCCTGCGGCCTACGTACATGTACTTGTGTACCACGTGTATTTTGACCAGTTTTAGCTATCTAGACTTTGTCATCATTCATTCTCACGCCACCATCATGTGACGTCTGGCCAAATCGCAATATTTCTAGACTCGATGGGATATATAAGGCGTTCGCCTAAATAAGCACACTCAACTATATACTCAAGTTAGGCTTCGCCTTGCACAATCCATGACAACGGCAAAGCACGCTTCACAATAAAAGTCGATAGAAAAAAGATAGATAGATAGATAGATAGATAGATAGATAGATAGATAGATAGATAGATAGATAGATAGATAGATAGATAGATAGATAGATAGATAGATAGATAGTGGTTCTCTAGACATCAGTGATTCACGGCATGAGCATCTTTTTGGAGCTTCAAAGCCTGCAAGAGAAGATCTTGAGAAAGTTGCAAGGATGCGCAGAAAAACCAAAATAAAGACAAAATACAACAAGATACAGTCGTTGTACCATTGAGAACAATAATTGTGAAAACAGGATCAAAAATATGGAGAAAAATTGACTTAACAAACGTGTGCATTAGTACAGACCGCAATATACGAGTGCCAAAGGGCCTCTTTGGAGCAACTGCTTGCATAATGTATGCCTCTTCCTGTCACATGCATATATTAATACCAAGAGCAGCAATTTGTCACTGTGATTCAGACCTAGTGCGGTGCACGTCTGAAAGAGAGTGAGAGAGGAAAAAGTAGTAATGTTCCCGGTTTGTCTTCGGTCACAATGCGGCGGAACGTAAGGCGCTCATTAAGGCCACCGGCTCTCGGTCAAACGACCCTGCTAATGATCATGACGAAGGCGTTTGCGAGCACAATAATGATAAAATCTATCTTGAGAGATGCGCATAGGTCTGGAATGGCACAGATATTTCATTCGGCATGTGCCTTTCCCTCCAGCTATCGTTGGCGTATACATAGGAAGGTAATGAAGGCGTCCAGCGAGTGCAAGAAGTAGGGAGGAAGCTGATCACCGGCCGGCGTAACAAAGCCCTCGGCCACGATGTGTCCGGCTTGGCTAATCGTGGCTTCATTTGTAGCAATTAAGGGCGTCCCGCTGCACCAAGAGTGCTCGCCTTCTTCTCCCACCCCCGCCGACTGTACCCGTGAGGCCACACGCTTCTGCGAAGCCTAATTCAGAATTATCGATTTTGATCTCGCGCCGCGAGTTGCTCTTCAAAACTACCGCTCGCTCTTGGTTCTATATACACTACGCGCGCCGCGCGAGCGTGCCCGCGGAAATGAATGGAGCAGATCTCGCACTTGAGCAACCGCAATTTCGCCGCCTCCCTTGGCTGCTGTTCCCGCTTGTTTTTCTTCTTCGCTGCGGTCCGATGTGACGACGTGACGCTCCTCGGCGGGTGTTTTTGTTTCGAGAGGCATCTTCACCCGCCCACAACAGTGGTGACGGTCTGGGCCACCCACGGGAATGGCGCGCGCTGGAGCGTGAAATGATGCCCGACGAGTCGTTACCGCTTGGTGGGAATGCAATTAAGGTTCTTGCCGAAACATCATTAGCCGTCTTAGTGGGAAGCCTGCTGCGCTAATTTGGAGCGAAAGAAAGCACGCTTGGACGAGAATTCCCAATCATTTGGCGTGCGTGATGCGTGGGAGAGATGGTTCTCATCGAGGACGAAGACATTCGCACGTTTTAAGGATGACGTTTTTCATTCCGCTCTCGCTAAGCAGGGGGAGGTCTGGCGATTGCACATTGGTTCTAAGAGGAGCGCGCAAAAGTTCTGGAACGTATGTATAGGCACGCTCGTTATGCTTCACAGTTTCTGTAGTGAGTGAAGAGATAGAAGGACGTTAGATGTATATGTGGCATCAAGAAAACTTAAACTCAAAGAGAAACAAAGTGAAGTTCCATGAAAGACATACGTTCGAGTTTGAAATGGGTGCACTTAATGCTGAAGACGCCTCTATGGGATACAGAGGGAAATTACGTTCATTAAAACAAGCTTCAGTGCCTACTTAAGCTCACTCTCTGCAAAAGAAAAGAATGAGAGTCACTGCCTGACATTAAAAAAGACCGTTTGAAAATATGACTGAACTGTTTCAAGAAACTTCATTATGTTTGCGTTCGTGAGTCACTCATAAAATAAAAATATATAAATTACTAAAATTGGCGTTTTATTTCGCTTTGATGCGAGTTTATGAGGGTTAAACAATACATTCAACTGACGTGGCACTATCGTTATTCGAAAAATAACGCTTGTGTCTTTTGTGTGTCGGCATGTTTTTACACATTATGCTCCAAATCTATCAGGTAAACCTTCGCTGCCTTTCGCTGGTCCTTGAAGTTCCTGTTTTTTTATAGTGGTAAATTAAACCATGCAGGTACAGCTTTCTTGCATATATGAGAATATCTTGTTCACAAAAGCACAAGTGAAACTGAGCACGAACAAAGTATACAAAACTTGCTACGTGGCTGAGCCATGCGTGAACGAGTGACCATCCTGAGAGTTGCACTAGTACCGTGATGCACCTGCCTTGCACTTGAACCATTCAGAGAGCTCCACGTGGCGTGAGGAGAAGGAGAGATTCAGGCATACGAAGGAACCACTTCTCCCAACGCAGTTTCAGAGTTCCTCTTCTAGCTTTCGCAAACTCAAGGGTGCCGTACTTGGACGTGTATATCATTTGGCTCGCCTTTCGACAAACGAGATGGCAGAAAGGCAAGAAGAGACAGCGATTCCGCTTATGTGACACTCTATCGAAAGTGTTGAGCGGATGGACACATTCGAGAGAGCACAATTTCACCTCCATTCTTTAAGACGCCTAGTCTGCGAGAGGAGTAACGAGTATAAAAGGAGGAAAAAACAAAGAACAAAAAAGGGACAAACGGGGCTGTGGGGAAGCTCCATTGAAACTGCGCGCACTACGAGCCACGCGAGGCTTCATGGGGAGGGTACCAAAAGAGAAAAAATCAGAGCCCGGCAATTGTTCAGGAACAGGGAAGGGGGGAGAAGAAGGTGTGCTTGCGCATGCTTTGACGGATGAGGCGATGACTAAGGGAAGCACGCGGGCAGACGAGACACCGAGGAGGTCGCCGCCGAACACAACGCATTTAAGCCGCCTTGGGCCGGGGAGCACGAGGAGGGCGCGGCACTTCATTTTCCTTGCATCCGCCGCGCCGCGCACAGAAATCCCTTCCCATTCCGTACGCCATTTATCCCGCTCTTTCGCGCACGCTCGAAGCACGGTTTTGTTCTTCGCTCGCTTGTTTCCTTTCTTTTGAGTCACTCCCTCTCTTTTGTAGGCGCTTTTATCCTCCCCGCGACAGGTTCGCTTGTGCGAGTTTGCATGCGAGGAGAAAAGAAACGAAAAAAAAAGCCCACTTGGTTGTGCGCCCTACAGTCGGGCAAGAAAGAGCACCCTTTCGCGGGGAAAATGGATTCGTCTATTTGTACTATATGCTCAGTGAGTTCGGAATGGGTCGGAAACGTAGTGAGAAATGGACTGGACTGGCGCGATGGGGAGAGCGTTTAGGAAACCGCAGGTAGCTGTAAATCATTGCTACAAGCCACGCGCGTGCGGATCTTGTGTAGGCGAGGAATCAACGCGATATATATATAACAGTGGCACGAAATGCTGAGAAGAAGCAAGACAACGCTCGTCGAACAATCGCCGACATTATGACACAACGCGTGCTGAACTCGGCGTCGGCTGACGCGAATGATTTCAGCGATTGCAAGAGAAGGTTACCGGTGCTGGATGTTGCGCCATTGACGGCCTGTGAAGAAAGGCGTTTTATAAGGTTTCATCTTAGACTATATTTGCAAGGACATCATTAGTCCTTAAAACATCAAAAGTCGCGACGGACAAGCACGCAATTTGTTCGCCTGTGCCTTTTTCTCACCTTTGTCTGTTGCGAAATATCGTCGCAAGGTACCGAGCGATGAAATGTATTTTTGAAAAGCATAGACGAGGCAGGGCAAATAGAAAGGTATTACGGGATTGTTGCAATAGAACACAGTGCTTAATAATGAAACATTAATCTCTTCAGACGAACATATAAGCACTCGCAGTTACGATTAGTGCCATGTCGCTCTGGAACTCGATACGGTTCTGAAAGACGTTCTTAGGCTTACGTTTTCAATGATTGGAAATGTGTAACCAACGCAGTGAAGAACACAAAATGAGGCATCAGCAAAATTATGCAAAATTGACGAATAGATTTATCCTTCATTAGCTGTGAAGCATAGAAAGAAAATCAGGGTGCCACGCTGTCGGCGAAAACGAGATGGCGGGGAACCCCAGTTAGGTGAAGTATCGTATACTACGATTGATGCGAAGGTTTATTTTACCAGTGGACAATTGCAAATATTATTATACGCATTGCAGAAGAGTGCTTCAGATGTAAAACAAGCCTCGTGCTATACTGCCGTCAGAATACCTATGATACGTGCTCTCGAAATCATGTTGCAAAAAGTAGACAAAGGTTATGACTTAGTAATATTTGTAACTCGATTTAATAATATTTTTTATTGACCTGAGTGCTGCAGGAGAAACTTACGGAAATGGGCTACTTTAGGATGGGACACGTCGGACCACATGTTACTCTATAATCTAAGGGAAGTTGTGGAGACGACCTGTATTTTCGTTCTTGGCATCAAAACTTCAAGACTGCTGGGGAATGGCGAATCAACATCTAAACTTCTTCATCGCTTTTGTGGCACTATTTAACAACTTATTTTTGTTTGCCCAAGATTCCACTTGTTGCAAAACGTTGCGTCAAATTGATGAATACGCTTGAATGACCCAAAGTAAAAAAAAAATTAACCTGAGTTTGATAATGAAAAGAGCTACTTCGCATCTAAATTGATATTCTCCCATAAAGGCGGTAAGATAATGATAATCTGGAAGGTCATATGAACAATCGTCACACATGTCAATGTAAAATAATTAAATTCTTTTTTTGTTTAGGTGACTTGCAACAATTGGGGGTTTCTTAGATACGCAGAGTGAAAGAGAGAGCTCTTGACATTACAACGCAAGTTGTTTGTAATGCAGCGCTCAAAGAAAGAAATAGAGAGAAAGAGAGAGATAAGGTGAAATGCACAAGGCTGCAGACTCTGTGTTGCTAGGCGATACGCAATGTCAGAGAACTTAGACGCCCATGTTTGCAATTACGTTATCCTTACAAAAGCAACGACGGCTGCAGCAATGCCGTTACTATGGAAGGGCGACAAAAATAAGGGAAGAAAACAAAAATGACATAGTTTTTTAGAGATATCTTTATTGCAAACGCAAATTTATTTGCGATTTTGTCCGCTACTCATACAGACGGTCATGTGCGTAGCTTGGAGCACAAGCCGATGATTTGCTTTTCTTGGCCCTCATTTTTTCATCAGACGAGGCCTTAATATCAGCGATGCGTGGCATGGAACGATATAAGAAGATGTAGTTTGGATAACTAAGCCCTTTCTGCCTATCGATACACGGAACGCGGGTCGCTGTTGCGAAATGGAGCTCCAAGAAGGTGGTTCTAGTTCAAGGCACGGCCTTATACAGTTTCAGCTTTTCTATTGACATCACATTGTTATGAAATAGAAAAAAGAACACGAAGGTAAATTTCGTAACAGAGCAGTAAAAGGCAGGCAGACACATAACTTAATCAAGGTTCCAAGAAACGCTACCACTCAACGTGGTAGAGCCGTGGGCCACTCCCACGTCGAGACAGTTAGGTCGAGCCTCTGGACGGCGCAGCTAGAAGAAATTAATATGCAAAACTGAGCTGTGCTCTGTTGTCATTAACGGTGCTGCGGTGAGGCGGGTGAGTGGTGTTCAACGAGACTGTGAATGTTCAGTGAACACAATTAAATATTGTTTATTGAACGGGTGTTAACTTGTCTCATACTCATCACCTCGTGAAACTGCATATTAAAAAATTAATAAAATGCTTGTTGCTTTATGTAGGTTTTTTTTTAAATGTAAGAATGGGGGGGAAGGCAGAAATAAAGTGGGTGCTTTTTACACGAATACGTAGGACACGCCAGCAGATAATGCCATGGTATTAGAAAATGAAAACACACAATGCACACACACACACACACACACACACACACACACACACACACACACACACACACACACACACACACACACACATACATTATACCTTAATTATAGGCGGCTGATGTCGCTGACCACTATCCGGATAGTCCACTCATATATCTCAGCACTCGTTGCATAAATAATCGATGAGTTGTTTGCCCGCAGAATCTAGGACAATGATACTGTGTTTTCGCGTTGCATAGCAGCATTGATGTATTGAGTGAGCATCGCAGTGTGTAAGTATGGAATAGGGAGTGCAGAGAGCCAAAATGTACGCCAGTGATCTCGCCATCTGCTTCATTCACGCTTTGACGCTGTTATAAATACATTTACGTGATAACTGCGAAGGATGGGAATCACCATCATCACGTCGAAAGAAACTGCGTTTAAAGTTTCTGTACCAAATATTTCATGGGTAAACCGTCATTTGAAATGAAAAGTACTTTCACATTCCTCACTATATTTCTTCACGAAGCTATCATTGTTTAAATACTTTAGAGTACCGTACCAGGTCGACTTTGTATGCTAATTTGTTTTTTGTTCGTTCCGTAAGTGAATGGAATAGCTTATGAAATGAACAAGTGTTTTGTATTACTGAAGAAGTGTTTTTCTCAACATTGTAATCTCCCTGCTGCAGCGCCTTTGGGCTAAGGCGACTATTCATAGAAAAAGAACTAAAGAAAAAAATGACAGAATTTATAATAAAAGGCTTGGTACCCACAACAAGCCTAAAAACAAAAAAAAAATGGCGAATGGCTCGAAAGAGCAACACTGGATGGTTTTGAGGTTTGATCTAGAAGCAACAATGTTTGCTTCTAGGTCGCTGCTAGGTTTCGGCTAGGTGATGCGAGGTTGTCTTTAAGCTTTATCAGCGCATAGAGGTTTTATAGTTGAACAACATGCTGTCACATACACGACACCGATATCCTAACTACCGAGACAGAACGAATCTCTGAAACACAGTGCACGCACCTCTCGCCCACCTACGGGCACGTCATCACTGGCCTAGGGCTTCCATCGCTTCGAGGTCTTCGAGGTCGCAGGCACCGGTGCCTTTCCCGTTTCCCAGTATTCTCTATTCTAAGGTACTCGATATTTCGGGCCCATCGGCGTCACTTCGCAGCCATTTATTGTGCCAACTGTTACCTTTTTCGTCTTTAGTGAACCAGTTAGCAGTGGAATTTGCCCGATTTCTGTGGTACATTCTAGATATGATATCCATTTGTTGGGCTAGTTTAGTTGCCGCCTTCATCTTACATTGCCAGTGGACCAGCAGATGAGTAGAGCGATTTATCCAATTTATGTGACTCATACCCGCTTATGGTGATAATATTTTCCTCCAGCCATATTTTTTACTTCGAGCTTTAGCATCTTCACTCCTTTAAAATTGTGCATGTTTTGATTACTCGATAATGATAGCCTAAGGTATGAAACATGGGAGAAGGGGGACTGATGGAATAGACTTTTGTTGATCAGAATCTGATGTATCTCATAATGAGTTGTGACTGATTAAAAGCACGTCGACAACGTTTAACAATGACGCGAACACAAACTGTGTTACATAAAGGTTACACGAGCACACAGATACAGCGAGACTAAACTTGTGTCCTTTCCGTTCACTTTCCACGTAGCGTCTGACTAGTTTCACTGTCTGGCGCGATTCTCTCAGTCTCGTTCACTATCTGCTCAATGTCTGTCATCACACCACATATCGGCATTCTTTACCCGGAGTCGACAAACCACGGTGGCGGCGCCAATCACAGTTGTATACCGTCGCAGTAATGGGATAGCCGAAGGTGCATCCGCGCCTGCCCGATACCGAGACTCCATAACTTTGTCTTTCTTTCTTTCTTTCTTTCTTTCTTTCTTTCTTTCTTTCTTTCTTTCTTTCTTTCTTTCTTTCTTTCTTTCTTTCTTTCTTTCTTTCTTTCTTTCTTTCTTTCTTTCTTTCTTTCTTTCTTTTTTCTTTCTTTCTTTCCTTCTTTCTTTCTTTCCGTCTTGCCAGCCCGCTTTCGCTCTGCGCCCCCTCAAAGTGCGAAACATATATGTAAATAAGACACAACACAATCATGCAATCCTATAACGGGAACTAAGATACGACAGCTTTTTTTAATACTCGCTTACTTACAGAAGAGACACCTTGTAAACCGCTATTCGCGTTATATGGAACAGACGGTGTGATTGAGCTGCATAGCAATATTTTGAATACACCCTGAACTAGAGACGCCTATTGCATGAGTTCTGCATTGTTCAGAAAATTTTGACAGTGGTACTATTTACCTATTTTCATTCGCATATCTTGAGTGCTTCACAATATCACCGTTTCGCAGCACACTATTATTCCTTTTCGGAACACTGCTTTTTCAGCGCTTCACCGAAGAGAAAACACACGAGAGAGAACTCAGGATTCTTGCTGGTTGATTTTCAAGGCTCCCATTGAGGATACTGTTATATGTAATTACTGGTGTACAGGCGATTGCATCAACTTTTTTTGTGACATGTTAAGTTTAAACAAAAGCTTATCATCATTTTTATAAGTTATTTCACAATTTCTGACATCCTGTAATCACAGAGTACGAGAAGTATAAAGGTACAACACGATAAATGCATAGTTCTAGCTTATAAAAAGAAATACCGCGGTATTAATATGGCAGTGCTGGGTGAAGTGAAGCGTGGTCAGTATATATGAGCAAGTGTAGGAAAAAATAGAATGCTAACCCCAGCGTTTGAGAAACCTTTACATTGTTTTATGGCTTGCCGTAAAATGCGAGGATGAATAATTTCTCGTTTTTATTGTCCACTGTGTTATTATCTTTAATATGGTTGCAGAAAGAAATCCAACAAAAAAAATGTGCCTCGGTGCTCCTTTCTACCGTGGACTGTAAGTCCATTAGTTTACTGTGACCATTAAGTTTTTTTTAGTAAGACGTCTTACGCCACACAGACAGCATAGCTTCTATGCAGGACAGGCGCATACATCAGTGTTACTCAATGCAAGTGATTAACCGAAGATCTTGCCAGGGAGTAAACCCCGGTTTGCCTAAAGACCATGCGACACCATGCGCGAAGTAAACGCGAGAAATTTGAGACATGGAAATGCTATAGCTTCACGTGATTTGCTCCTGTCGCGCGTTTCACATGACGACCAATGGTTGGAGGGGAATGAAGGCTGTATGTGTAAATTTGTGCGTACACCAGCAATATTCGTAGGGTAAGCTCCCAGGCAGGTATAATGCTGTTCGGTTCTTTTAATAACGAAGAGGGGTCACACACGGCCAAGGACAACTAGAATCGATGAAACGAAATGCTGTGGATTCCCGTTTATGGATTATTGGGGCTAAGTGAAATACATAGAAATAGTTACCGTGGTTTTGTTTCTTTGTGTCACAGATCCCTGTTTCGCGACCCTGTATGACTGTGTAGCTTCACAGATTCGTGAAGGCGGCAACTCACCCCTCTGTCTAGAATTGCATACCATAGCTATATACCACCCTTTATCAAGACCATAAAACGACTATCCTGCAGAAGCTGCGTCGCTCCGCGACGCATTATGTCGGTCATGCTGGCGGCGACCATTTACATTGTTTCCCAATGCCATGGCCGACGCCTATGCAGCTGTGGTGACTGCGACAGCCGGAGATACGAGCACTGGCACCTCCGGTGGGAATTGTCGCGTACGGTTTCGCATTGGGAGCCGAGCGTGGCTGGTTTAGCTCGTTTCCCTTCCCGGCCATGAAATGAACGCATCAGGTTAGCGGAACACAAATCTGCAAGGCGACTGTCTCAGGGGCAGTCCGTTTTCGAACACAGCGGCCGCCCTTGCAAACCTGCTGGGCTTCATTGTATGTGTACCCTGGCATCTAACTTCTGAGCGGCTGTTGTGTAAGGCGTAACAGCAGCAAATAGGGAAGCTCCTAAATTCCTTCCCTAAATAGGGAAGCTCCTAAGAATGATGCTTGGTGCGGACTCACATGCGTTAAGGATTCGTGGGTGCTTTTGAGCAGTGAGCTATACATGCGACACTGCAATATTCAAAGGCCTCCATAAAACAATAAGCAGAACGACAGCAAACTTCTGACGCACGTTTGACAGCGTTCATTACAAAACTGGTGTTCTACTTCAAAGTTCTTTGTATATGTAACGGGTTTTCTAAAATTTCGCCTTTAATTCGTATATCGGAGCATGGATGCGATACGATACTAGTGAAAAGAAAGATGAATTGTGAAATAGGTTTAATGAGTCAATCATTCATTACGATTTTCAGCATCAGTAATGTGCCACGCTTAGAATAACCCAGCTCAGAGATAAAATTATCCTCAGAATACAGTTGATTGAAAAGTCTTTAAATTTTATCTCTTTATCTACTCACGACAGCTCTTTGAGCCAAAAAAGCTCAAAAGCATGATTACTTTTTTAATATTACATGAACAACATAAAATGCGTGCCTTTTTTGTCGTGAAAAAATATAGATATATAGCTTCTTTTCCATAAGCACGATGGCAGCCCCGCGTCTTCTTCCGGGAGACGTTCACTCGAAATATGGTTGGCTTCCTTTACATTTGTGTTTGTATCATTTTATTGTAGCTTCGTACCACTGCTTCTGGCATGCAGTTGCACACAAGAAGAGGCAAGATTCCAGCGCTCAGTAGCGTTCGCGCACTACTCTCCTCGCACCCGGAGAGTCGCTTATTTTATGGGGACGGACACGGCCATATCACAGAGCTGGGCTGCCGCTGGTGCTGCGACTGTCGTCGTTCAGCTGCGCCGGTATTGACGTACCAGTTTGGGGAACGCGTGAATATAAAATGTGGAATGCATTCCCGAAAAAAGAAAAGGGGGGGGGGCACGTAGATTGGGAAAAAAAGAAAAAAAGGTTAAGAAGAAAAGGCTGCAGGGAGGCACGCACCCACATGCACGAGTACATTCAGTCCGACTCATAACATTCATGCAGCGTTCTCGGAACAAGGAAAACGTGAAAAATGCAAACGTTCATGACGAGTACAACCGCGCGGAAAATGGGCAAACAAAAAGAACAAAAAAAAAGTCAGAGAAGTAAGAAACGAATCGAGGCGTGCCATGGAAGTGCGAGCATGTCAGGCGCAAGTCTGGCAGACACGAGACAGATGGGGGGAGTCACAGCGATCTGCCCCCTCTTCTTTCCCGGCGTACGATTCTGAATGAAAATAATGGCAGAAAAAAAGAAAAAAAAAACTATGCCGGCGTCGTCACTCGAAGTGAGGAGGAGTGGTAGGCGAGAGCGCGCGAAAGCCAAACGTGTGACAAGCGCTTGGCGCGTCGGCACCCGTGGGCCGAGCGCTGCGGCCCGAATTAAACCGCAGACTCCACGAGAACAGGGAGCGCAAACACGGACAGAATGCCACCAAAGGGCCGGGCCGCGGCACACAGCCCGTCGAAGCCAGGGAGGTGCGAAAGCCAAATCCACAAAACGAGAAACGTGCCGGAAGAGCGGGCACCAGCCACAAAAAAAAAAAAAAAAAAATGAAAAGGGAGCCCTCCCGCATGGGACACGAGTGAAAAGAAGGAGAGGAGGCGGAGTAGAAGCGCGAAAGGGAGAATGTCTCTCTGGCGCGTGCCGTCCCACTGGGTCGCACGTGACTGCACCGAGGTTGGTACCGCAAATCAAACCTGAATATCGCCTTCCTTAGCCACTTCCTTTCCGCCTCTCACCACCACTGCAGTTTACCCAGTTTTTTTTTCCTACTTCTTCTTCGCTTAATTACGCGCCTTGTCTGGGGCTTTTTTTAGCACGTTATTCTATTCACACTAACGCCATCCGGTAATGTTAGGCAAAGACTAGTGTTTTTTATTCGTCCGTTTAAGTATAAATTCTGACCCATGTCCTGCAATTAAGGGAACAGAATACACGCAATAAATAAACACTCGGGTTGATTAGATAAAGCTTTGCTAGAATATACTAATCGCAATCGCCGTTAGCTTTTCACTCGCTCTCTCTGTCTCATAATACTTTGACCAGAAAGGACGTTAGTTAGTTTCTCAGGTGATAACAGTAGCCGTAGCAATTGTTGGTGTAACGAATTCATTACGATTTTATAGAGCAGAGCTGCTGCACGGTACCATGAAGTACGAGGTTACACTCAGATTCCACTTTAGCTTTCGTGTGCTTCGATGAATGGAAGTTTATAATAATTTACTTGTGAGTTCAAAAATATTACACCTCCTATCACCCTTGCCAATCGGGCTCATTATGTTTCGTGGTCGAGGTGGAAGATTTTATTGATTTTCATGCTTGGTGTTACAAAAATGCGCTGTCTAGACTCGAAGTGCTAGCCCTTGATGGGGCGACATTTTAGTTGGGTCAATAGTGGAACCCACACTTTCAGAGACACGCAGCAGAAGTGGACGTCTACTACGTAACGCGTTTCCCGAAATAGCGGTCGTGGCTGACACGACATTTTTGCCATGTCTGCGCTTATAAGCTTTCCGATGTATCACGTAGACAGAAAGAGCGAATGCTTGCCAATTTATAAGCTCTATCGCGAGTACCATGAGAAAAGAAATGGGGGACCCTTAAGCTTCTCTTTTAAGAGCTGAGTGCGATAGCAATATTCTGTTCCTAGTGTGTACTTGAAACACTTATTGTATGAAATCTTCTCAAACTTGCTATACACCCACTACATGACCTTAGGGGTGCAGCGGAGTGTGTGCCTTTAGTAGTGGCTATGACGTCATCCTAATAATCCCATGTTCTGACGCCAGATGGCAATGTACACTTGCACCACGTAAGGTCCCTAGATGAAACAAGTTTCCAAGGTAGCGTCACTCATTGTTCTCGATGCCGTCCTCCTCACTCTCTCGCTTACCGCTCTTTTTTTCTGCCACCCGCGTCTGTGATTGGTCCATTCCATGCACGTGATCTTGCAAATGGCTGGCGGTGTTATTTATTATTATACAAAAGGTTCAAAATAAGTACGCATGCGCATACGGCTTCAGCCGGATTCTCGCCGTGACCAAAGACGAAATCGTAGCCAGGACATGAACAGAAGAGGAGGAGCGTTTAAGTATGCGCCAAGTCGACCAAGATTGTTTCGCGATGTTCGTTCAATGAAATATCCGAGTTGCCGTAAAACAACAGAAAATGGTTTCGCTCTCTTTAACTTACCTTGTGCTATCAGAAATGAAGCACACCGTGAAGAGTATACCTATGAAATATTTCACTCGAATGCTTTCGTGGGACTCCATCATCGTATACGCCGACACGGATCTTCGAAACGAGTTTATTTATCGGTTTTTATTGAAACGCCACGAGCGCGTCTAATGCGCGTCTAGTACATGCCAGTTGTAACAAATAATTGTGCGCATACACGTATACAGAGCAGCTGGAGCGTGTTATCAACGCACCTTCAGGAGAATTTCACACTAAACCAGTTGACCAGAACGCGGCCTAAAGGAGCAGAAACACGCTGCTTCAGGACACCTCACCAGTAGAACTATCACTTATCAGGAAGATCCGCGCACCGCACCAGAATCACCTGGCATCACGATTGTTAAAATGGGCATATTTAAAGGTGACCAAATGCTACAGTTTTGTTTACCGACTATTTTAAATCAGTGACACAAAGAAAATAGGCTTGATGTATCCACTCTGTCGCAGAAAAGCCCACGTGACATATTCGTATGACTGCTGCAGTTGCCGTAGGTTAACCTGCTGTTTTATTTTTGTTTTTTTTTTTGCTGTCTTCATCACTACGGGTAATTTTCCCTCAGTTTTTCAAATGTTTATACAATATCCTTGTTTATTATTTCCTACCATGATTGCTTACCGTTTCTGCTGTTCTCTTCATGCATTAGGTATAGGGCATGCCTTGAACTGCTGAACCGCTCAGTGTGTGAGGTGGCCAGGTCTCTCCTAAAGCTGCTCAGTGCAGCTTTTTTGCCTGGTCTCCTCGCAACCTTGTTGCGTAATAAACTTAATTCAATTCAAAACCGTCATCGCAGTGCTGCTAGTCGAGCGTTCGTACCAATATGGCCGTGGTTTTTCCTTGCGTGTGCACAAGCCGGCTGTAATCACTCGTCACAACGTCACGCCCTGTGGTCACTGGCAGGATCCAGCAAGAAGCGCGTTCACTGTGTCACAGCAAGAGCAAAACATATCTATAGCAGTGGACTGCTTTTAACTGCACGAACTACGATGTGCGACGCGAGACACCATGACTATAGTGGCGTAAATTTACAACTGCACTATGTTGCCAGTTGAGTAACGCACATCCCGCTTGCTCTTGTGTTGTACCGTTTATGTTCATAAATGTAACCATTCATTCTACAACTGATTTCATTCCATGTTGTTTCATTTACATCTATTCACCGAAGCAACTGAACCCAAAAATTCGCTTTTTGATGAAAGTTTTGAACCTTCTAGGGGGCGCTCCAGGAACATAGGCGAGGAGAAAAGGGAAAGGTGTCGCTACCTTGGAAACTCGTTTCATCTAGAAACTTTAGTACCACGCATTATTACGGCACTATTTCACGTTGCATTGTGAAGCATGTGCACAGAACGGGTGTGTTTGTAAAGCATGAAAGTTACTTTCACTGCATTTTGAAGCGCAGGACTTCATTTTCACTGTGTTCACAAGCGCACGATATCAATTCTTACACTATACGTTATCTCTTTCCAACATCACTAGATGAAGTGTCTTTCGATATGTTTTTTCTCGTGCTTATGCACAGCCTATGGAAGACGCGCATTGCAAGACCGCAACGCAGAACCCACCATTTTTTCTTCGAGCTCACATTTCATTAGAATGACTGTTCACCTAAAAGACATTTATGATGAAATGGATGTCAAACCAGACTGGCACCTCATCTCGGTGAGGTTCTTGGTCTCGCCCCCTTTTGTGTATAACGCGATTCGAAGAACTCTCGCTGCTCTACTGAACATTGTTACTCGTCTAGCACTTCCTCAGTAACGCTAGAGCGCTTATTGTTGCTGTGTGATTGTATTTTTGTTCCATACTATTAGTGTCATTGTGTGTTCATTTTACCGAACATCGTAATAAATACCATGAAGGAAAGAGAAGCAGGGGCGCGGCTGCTTGCCTTGCAGACGACCCGGGTTCGATCCCCACTCAAATTTTTAAAATTTATTTTCTTTCCTTCTTTCTCAATTCTTTGGTCATGCAAAGATGATCATTTTTAGCTCACAACCAACGACGCCGATGCCAACTCCAACGACAAAATTTCTGCGAAACGATCTCTTTAACGCTATTTTGGTAAAAATGCTTTATAATTAAGGAAATTAGCTTTCTGGTGGGTCCCAGTGTCTACATTCTTGCAACATATCTAAGGATTCATACGAAGATGCTTAGCTCGCATTCAAAAAGCATCCCGTGCTTAGACCGGGACAAGTTACTTTCTGTTGTTAGTTTTAAAATATGCCATATGTAAATTACATTCAACTGTGTCGTCAATTGTAATCTGATGTTCTCGGGTCCTTTTGCGTGTAAACGTAAGAGGCTATTCACTTCGCATGTGCCAAACCTCAGAGGCTATAATACCCCGATGTGGCAGACGCTATATCCATAGTCACGTTTCACGAAGTTATGGCTGGGAAACATCTGAAGCTGGTATGGTAATATCTGCGTCTGTATCTGCCCATATAGGACCAGCCATATACTCACATACAAGCTGAATCTGGCTGCGTCTCGCATTCTTTGAGCATCTTTAACAAAACAAGAAGGATGAAAGAAAAAGCATTTCAGTTTACGCATAAACGTCGATGAATATTCACACACATTCTGACAAGCACTCGTCTAGGCCAATCCTTTAGACACGCTTTGGTGCTTTGGTGGCATATGGGCTTGCTGGAGTACGACCACGGCACGCCAGAGCTTTTTTATGTAAACAGTCTGCCTTTGAGCACCCCAGACTAGTAAGAAGATCATATCGTTGAGAGTGCAGGTATACCGAGGTCGTTATTGAATATGCTCGATAGTTTTATGGTGTATACCCTTTCAGTCACAGTGTGCACAAATGGAGAGGCCAACTTCAATGGCACGTCACGCAGTGCGTGTTTTATCAAATTGCTTGAAGCTTAGTGTGCACATTTGCACCGGCCTCCTGAGCGGACAGCTGGCAATTACTTAACTTAATTATGCTGCATATTGCTGCAGAGGATCACTTTGCTGGATGCACTACCATGTTCGACAATTGTTCGACTGGACGCATTCCATGGAAAACATGAAAAGTATTTTTTTTCGCTCGAAAGCAATACAACGAGGAAAGAAACTGCTCATGCATTTCGGGCCAAATAGCGGATGTTTTCACGCAAATACTGAAGCTGAATGGTGGCAGAATATTTGGATAAAGAGTCACACACTCATTATTATTATTTACCAGAACTCACACGAAACAAGGCTTTTCTTCATTTCTATACTTGAAGTGTAATACTGAGTGCCTTAAAGGGCCACTCACCAGGCCCCATATCAAATTTTAGTTAGACAGTGGAAGTTTTTGGGTGTCCGATGAGTAACATTTTGCCACAAAAATTTTTTGAATCGGTTCATCACAAGCGGAGAAAACAGGTTTTTTTGAAGCGGCGCTAAAAAGGATGAGAGGGGGCGAGCTCGACACCCTTGCCACTCCTCCGCGTAGCATTCGCAAGCCAAATCTCTTCCCCACCCTCTCCCGCATCCGACCAAGAGGTCACGTGCGCATGACGTGAGCAAACAAGTCCAACCCCCGAGCACGCGAGAGGCATTGCTTTGTTGACCAGCGTTATCTTGTGGTCGTCTGTCTGTTTCGGCGGGATGGTTAGGAAACGCTGGCTTAGACGCGGTAGAATAGATGAGCACAATGAGTGCGCGAACGCGTAGGAGCGTTCCACGGCGGTCGTCTGCTCCATGCGCTAACCGCGGGGACACGAACGCGTGCGAAACGCCGACACATTAGCCCCACATCTGTTGCAATTTTGGCAAACGTGATCATGAACGCCTCGTCTAAGCACAGCGCTTGTCAGCTCAAAATTGTCAAACCTGGTGAGTGGCCCTTTAAAATTCTGCCACGGGAATTGGACACGGTTCTGATAGCACATCATATTTCGTGACTGAAGGGGGTATACGCAAGAATGACGCTCTGCTGTATTGGCCATTTGGACGAGGAAAGAACAAGTCTCTTTAGATGCGACAGCCACCGAACAGGCAGCGCAATACAATGCTTCACGACGGGAAATTCCGCATGACGGGCAAAGTCACTAGTTATGGTACAGTGAAAACAGACTGGAGTAGTCGAAATCAGGGGAATTATATGTTGAATTAAGACGTAATGCCCAAGTGAATAGGGCACCCTCCCAACAAAGGTTGTTGACAACGGTTTAAAAGGAAGGTATTCTTCTGGTAATAAGAACCTCTCTGATTCGATAAACAGGAAGTAACGATTGCTAACGCTACTTCCAGGTATAGGCTCACTCTAAGCATGTGAATTCCTCTGACTGATTGCACATTTCCAACGGAGTGAACAACAATTCAGCTGAAGCTTAAAACTATGCTATATTGATAGAGCAGACAAGCATTTACAAAACAAAGTTGACAGCATCGCCGTATGTTTAATACCAGAGGAAATCGATGACGCCCAAATTTTGATTTCACAAACTTCTTCCACCTGGAATACTTCCGCAGCACTTACATGCTTACATGTGCAGTGTTCCTTCACTTGAAGTTATCGATTAGCATGGCCTCACGTTACCGTCTGCTGGCGTCTTCGCTATACCTCAGTTGAGGCAGCGTGCTATACCGCACGCACGCACGCACGCACGCACGCACGCACGCACGTACAAAGCGAGTGGAAGGGCGTCGATCTGGTACACATGATGCGACAAGATTGCGTAATCCACGCTGCCACACGCACCGATGACACTGAAGGACGCCTATCCTTGCAATCAAGAACTCTTTAGAGACAAGTCATGTTCACAGATCGGTGTCTTCGTCGTCACGTAGCCATCCGTACGTTATGAAGCTTGCGCGTGAGAAAAGCTTGACGTGAAGTGATGAACGCTGCCTTGAGTGAGGAAAAAACAAACAGTAAGAAGAGGTAAAGTGCATGAGAAGCGAACGATATTAGCGCACGGTGAAATAGTTTGCCGGGAAAGAAACTCAAGCCGCAGGATGAGTGTGAGATTGAGAATCGTGCGATAAAAGAGAAAAGACGCGACAGACAGATTGCGAGAGAGAAGTGTCAAGCAAAGAGGGGAGCCAAATTGCCGTGAGAAAAGTTTCGCAGCGATGAAAGGACAGTGCACCCATACACCGTGCAATAGCAGGATACAGTCGAGAAAAGATAGGGGGGGTACTCTTGGCACTCGAAGCTCATTTAGCGACACCCCGGGTGTGCATACGGCCGCGGGGAAAGCAATCACGGGTCAGAAGAGCGGACCCTTCGCGTCTGGCAAAGCGGGGTTGGCGCCGGGGAATAGGGTCGGCACTGCAACGTCGGCAGCGGGTGTCCATACGCTCTGCCTGGCGCAGTGGTGACGTGGGAAAGGCCGGAACGAGCGCCTCCCGCTCCCCGGCGGCGTCTCCCCCAGAGTGCCAGGCTGTGGACGCCACCCGGCGTTTGAGTCGAGTGGCGCTATTTTCCGCCCCTCCCCCTTTTTTTTTCACTTACGTCTCTTTCTTGCTCTGTTTTTTTTCTCCGTCCTTTTCAAAAGAGTGACTGAACGCTGTAACGCACACCCGCTGACGCAAAGCTTGCTTGGCGTGAAAAACGACGATCTTCTCTTCTGAGTCACGGCTGTTAATTTGTCTCGGAGCCCATAGCTGAAACAGGAGCTGGAAAGTTCTCTGTCCTAACACTGGCGCGGTGTTCATTCTTTTGCCTTTTTTTCCTTGCGTTTTTAAGCTCACACACTGTCCTTTCGCTCGGTTATTGCTTTTCGTGTTTCAGAAGACTAAAACCATGACTCTGCCCATTCATTTCGTTCGTGGCTCACTGTTTGCTTTATGTGCTGTTTCTAAAATCTATATATGAGTAGAACAAAACCAAGCAGACAAGGCACCGGTCTGAGCAATGTCGCGCAGGCGGGTTAGTTAGCGCGTGGCACATATGACAAATATTAGATCGCATAGAAATCTTGGTGAGCACTGGTATATGAAACCGTATTGTGCTTCAAGAGACATCGTACGTTTACTTCGCGAGCAATGTCACCAAGCGATTTATCTCACCTGATCTCATACTGAGCATTTCTATTGTTTTATCTTAAAAAATGCACTCTAGAGCTCGTATACAGCAACATGTCTTTGTAAGGCTACAGTCGCACGTCTTTCTTCTTCATACTCACACAGGTCAGCTTGTTTTACGTCTTTGCACTTTGCAATTAGGTGCAATATTTTATTCTGTTTATTGGCCACCACAGAGGCCCTATATTGAAATGTAGTGCATGACGTCTGAAAGTTTAGACACTGCTAATTTTTTTTTCAATACACTCTTTAAATGTGAAAAGGCGGGTAGTTTCAGACCTTCGCAGTTTGTGGAAAGAAGAGTAAAAAATGGGTGGAAGTACGAGCACTCAAGGGCTAGCTTTTCAATCATTTGTGTGCCATAGACTGCGATGATATGGTGAGATGTTTGAACAGTCAAGTCGGAAATAATACACTTATTGGAGTAACTGAGCGAAGTATAGACAAGTCACACGCACATATGGAAGGATTAGAGCGTGATTTTAGTTCTTTTGCGGCGGTCTAAAATAAATAGAATAAATAAGTCTAGCTGGGAGGCTCTGAAATACTCATCAGCATTCGATAGGTTAGAGAGATGTCGATAGCATAGTGCGTACGTGTAGTCTAGTTTGTGACGCACCACCGTAAGGTGTGCTGACGTTTCACGAGAAGGCGCGTTTTGCGACGGATATGGTCTAGAACGCGAATGGCTTCCTTAGGAGTGGAAAAAAAGTGTGTGGAGTCCAGCTCAGCATAATTGTTGTAGTTAGGCCAAGTTAATAATGTGACAATATAAAGGTGGTTGATGACCTACCAATAGTATAATTTCCCTGTTCGCGTGGTTCTGTCTACAATGCAACTAGTAACCTCTGAATAGCCAGACAGATAAATGAGAGTTCTTGAGAACACACATTGTTTGTGTGCAAGTGCACATTGCCCCTTTTCCCGTTTATGGCTAATATTGAATAGATTCTTGGTATTCACAATACTCACGACATTTCCAAAAAATTAAGCGACTTTTTGTGTGTGTTCATGACAGCACTGCGATCCGAGGTGAACGTGTGTGTGTGTGTGTGTGCGTGCGTGCGTGTGTGTGTGTGTGTGTGTGTGTGCGTGTGCATGTGCGTGTGTGTGGGGGGGTGGTATGTGTGTGAAAATAGAGGAAGGCTTTCACTTCATTAAAATGAGCAACGTATTAAAGAATTTTTGTGGAGCACACTTTTAGAAGACGGAGTTGTGCCAGTAGCGGTGCACGAAGTAGCCGTCGAACATTCGGCAAGAAACAGGAGCACACTGGTCACTGAGCACACAGCGGCGGAGCACGTCAAGAGTGTCATTCGTATAGTTCACGGTGGTGCAAACAACGGGAGCACAGGCGCCGTTTGCGAGTCAGATTAGACGTATGGCGTCATATTCTAGCATGTTTAATGCCCTAATTTAGAAGCGATATTGAACGGATCGTGTGGGAGTTTGAGCGAATGAGATCAATGCATGGTCAGTGCCACTGACCTGAGTGTGGAGAAAAACCCACACGGGCATGTCCGGCACGAATGCATTGGTATTTTTTGCAGTTCTTTTCAGAGCTAGACAATGATGAAAGCGCTTGATTGATCATCCATTGTGCTAATTCTTATTTCACAGCATGAGGGTGGGTAACGCAAATAATACCAGTAGGTCAGTGAAGAAATGCATGGTGGAAGCTAGAAGTAGAAGGGTGGCTTGGAAGCAATACCTGCAAACAAGGCTCAGCTTTAACGAATGTTTGGATTTAATATGATTGTGAGAATAGGCGTCGCTTTCTTGCACCGGAAAATATATCAGGGAATATTTGGTATCCGCTAGAGTGTAATTGCATTTAAAACGTTCCATTCTGCAGGCTGAAGTGGTTTTGATTGTATGGATTCAACATCGACTAACTTGCTGCGAGAGCTTTGTTGAGATTTGTCATTAAAAATGTCGTAATACCCCGGCTTGTGAATGTTCAGAATACGCGCAAGATATTGTTGCAATTTTTCATATGCGTTGCCTGCCATGACGTGACCGCTGCCTAATATTCCATTAACCCTTAATGACCACAGTTTCAGTGCGGGCAAACTTGCAAGATTAGCGAAGGTTAGCTTCTCGCAATAGGTTGAATTTTTTGTCATCTTAGAAGTTTTCCTTCTGAGAATTCCGGATGAATTTCTTTTCGGCTTTGTGTTATCAATGAGCGGTGGTCAATGGTTATTTTAACTAGGCGAAGCAAGGTTCATAGTTCTAAGGCGTAATAAACATTCAGTCATTCATTAAATTACCAAATATTGTGCAATAAATGCGGAGGCAAACATGGGCAGTGTTCAATCGATAAACGCTAACACCGGCGGCGGAGGCGCGGGTGTGAACTACAAAGTAAATTAACAAACATCACGTCATGCGTGGAAGCAGGCATGAACCGATTTCGTAGCGCAAGGCTGCTGATAACAGTCTTCACGTTGCCTTTGTCCTCCAAACATCCCCGAAATTCCCAGGTGGCATGATATCCAACACTATAGTATAGGCGTGAAGAAAAGACGGACAAATGATCAAACATTGACATGACAGTACAACTGTTAGCCATACTAAAGCACCTCACCAACTAACTAAAACAAATGCTCTTCTCCATTGTGTGAGAAGGTATTTATTTATTTATTTGTTTTATGCACACAGATGCACAATGGCACATAGAAAAAGAGGGAGAGAGCACGGCTGCAATTGCCACCTGAAAGATCACAACGCCTGTTCGCTCTTTCGGGAGGAGGGTAGAGATAGAGGAGAGAAAGAGTAAAGAATAGAGGGAAGTAAAGAACAAAAGAATGTTTAGGCAAGTGTAAGTAAAAACACACACACAAGCACACACGCACAGGTGGCGCTGAGAAACAACCCCTCGCAAAGAGGTAATCGTCTATGGTCGCACACTTTAATCCCAAGAATTTATGTTCCTTAATCAGCGAAGCCGACTGCGTAGCAAATGGAGGACAGTGCACTATAAGACGCTCAAGTGTTTCGCAGGAGCTACAAGCTGCGCTCATCGGACTGTCAACACGCCCTTGACGGTGTAATCGTTCACGCACCAGCATGGAGCCTATATATAACAGCGCTCCGAAATGACGACGCAAGCCACGGCCATGAACACGCGGAGGAAACGATCCGTCCACGACACGCAAGTCTGCTTGCTCCTTTAGGAGGTGTTAGCATAAGCAGATGAGCGTCGCCTATCATAAGGAAATTTCAGGTTACGCAAAAGAACGATCAGAAAGAAAGAAGCCATGTCTTAGATCCCTGTCTTGATTTTGCACCCGCTGTAAATTACTTGCAAGATAGGGTGTGTGGGCCAACAGCGTGCTCAGACACGTGGGCAGCCAGCGTGGTTGCTACGGCATGAATATCTATATAGAAATAGACACGCGTTCAACCACTTTACTTCCTCTATATGGTCATAGTTACGCTAAAACAAAAATTGCAGTGACGAGAAAAGCAAATTATATTAAAGCTAACTGAACGATGAGCACCAGAAAAACGCCACCTGGTCCCGTATGCATGTTGCCAAGTCGACTCGAATAAAAGTGAAAGTCATCTTCTTTCTCCTCTCAGTCGATTACATTGACTCCCTCCTGACCGCATTTCCGAAAGCTTTCAGCACCCAATGCGGTTCTGCATTGCTCCGCGGGATAAGTCGATTTCTCGCCAAGCAATGATCTCATGTGATGACGTCCTAAGTTAACGTCGTGATGACCTAATAAGTCGGCGTCATCACGTGATGATTGGTAACGTCACTCATTTTCACGCCGACAGTCACTCTTTTTTTTCACCTTAGTATTAGTGGAAAACATACTGCAGCGATAAACATAAACTGCCACTATTAGAAGAAATCTTTTTTACAAAAACATAAACAAAACTCTTCACAAGTGCTCGCCTTATCATTTATTATTATTTGTTTTCATCTTCAATAGAGTAGCTGTTTCTAACATCTTCGGAAACGCGTCACTGCCGCAACAGCCCTCGAGGGAGGCAACGCCGCGAAGCACTTCAAGAGCATGGCGAGATAGCACAAGGAGCAAGCAGAAACAGCAGACATGGCGCGCGCGGCACGAAGAAGTTATATGAGCTCCAACAATAAACAAAGGGCAGCGCAAGAAAGGCCGCGATGGCGCCTTGGAAGGAGACAGATGGCGCTGCGGTGGCGGCGACGACGGCGGCCCCGCGATTTTCGCCTCACGCTCGCTTTCGCCGTCGTCGGGTCGTTACGTGGTTGTGGTGCTCCAGTTTGTTTTTTCCGCGCGCAAGGCGCAACCGTCGTCGTTCTCCATTAGTGTTTGGCACGCGATGCGTGACGACCGTCGCTTATCTGCACGTTCACGTGCGCCAGCTGGCACGCGCTCTCGTTTCTCGCGGTGGCCAGACGAGCGCGCCTCCGCCGCAGCGTACGGCACCACTACACCAGTAGCAGAAACACTGGGGTCAAAATATGAAACAAACAAATGGATGGAGGGGGGGGGGGGACAGTAGAACACCGACCCTGTCTCTTGGAAGCGGAAAAGCGGTGGTGGCGGCTAGCGCATTGCGTGGGCGAGGCACTTACAAGGCCGCCGACGCTCGGCTTCTGTAGCGCTGCCGCGGCAATTAATCTAGTCTTCCCGGCCACCGCTGGCACGTGGGGCTTTGGCGGAACGCGCCCATTGAGGCTCCTTCGTCGTGGCTCTAGTGACCGCCGGCCGATTCTGGGGCAGCACGGCTGCGAAGAGCCGATCCTCCCCTCCCTCGATGGACACACCTTCAGAAGCACCGCGTATTGTAGTAGACGCTGTAGAAAAAGATTTAGCACATCTTCTCCACGCAGGACAGTGAAAAGAAGGAGCATGTAAGGAAAAAAAAAGGCTACAGACGACACACTGTATATAGCATTTGACGTCGCTTTTATGCCACTAAGCCGGAATGATGTATTTTAAGCAGAACCACGTTTTCTTACGCGCTTTTTAATTATACATACATTTTTACTAGAACATCGACGGACTTGGTCCACGCAGTCGTGAGAGAGCAATGATATTCGTGAGCTGAAGGCAAATTCCAACGCTTACATAACAGTTATACTTGTTCTATTTTAAATGTCTGTGAAGGCTCAATATCCTTCATAACCTATGCTTGAGCGTCGTCATTAGCATCTCGTTATACGCGTATAAGTATCTCATCCATAGCATCTAAGTTTTAAAACATTTTTGAAATTTTTCTTTTTAACCCCAAAATTTTTATGCAAGTTACTCAGTTAATGTTGGTGTATCATGTTGTAAGTATAATTGCCATTCACTGGTCAACTAACCATAACTTCTAGATTAGCAGAGAGTATGGAACTCGACTGTCTTTGATCTTAGCGTTGCTTCTTCACCCAAAATTCACAGTAGTTTTTCTTTTGTAAAGTTGGCTTCTTCTATTTTTTTAGTGCTTTGTGTGGTGCACCCTTTACAGGAGAAAAAAAATTGCAACAGTTCATCATCATTTGTTCAACACAATTCACTTTGCTTCCGTTCGTGTGCCCTAGAGGCTTAGCGCTTTGCGCAAGATTACCATTAGGCAGCCTCCCGCTTTAAATTTATAATGGCACTATTATTTTCTCTGGACGACGAACACCTTAATTGCGCAACGTAACGTGTCGCCTCGTGGCAATTTGAAATCCGTGTTTCCTCCGCAGCTTGCCTCGCTAGGCTTCTCTTCTGGCATCATTCTGTTTGAAATCGGAGAGTAGGAGAGAAAGAGAGGAAAAAGATCGAAGGCATACGCAGAAACAAGAAATATCTGTGTAGAGTATTAGTCGAGTCATTTACCAATGAGGACGCATCAACGTTTTACGCGTCAACCTCTTGAATCCGGCTTTCATACGAACATTTGTGGCTAGAAGAGCTCGCCCCCTTTCCAACTTTTTTGGGTGCCGCAAATACACGTTGCAGCATGGTGAATCCTTGAGCTAATGCTAAAAAAACGTATTTTTTTCTAAACTCAACTTTCACTTCACCTCTGTAGTGCACTTGTATAAAAATCAGACATACACACACGCACGCACACTTTTACTAGCAATTTCCTACTGATGAGGAGATTTTCTACTGACGAGGAATTTGGTAGTATCGAAACTACTACTATTTCTCGTAAGTATTTCGTAAGTGACTAAGTGAATTACGCTCGCTTTAAGTATTTCACTCCGAACTCATCATGTTAAAAAACAAAGATGTCTAGCTTTCTTGCAAAAAAAAAAGAAAAAAAGGTATTCACGCATTTACAAGCGAAAAAATGTGATTTTGTTCTTTTACTTTTAAACGATCAAGGCTCTCTGGATAATATCGCAGAAACTGTGTCAATATACGCTGTAAGACAATATATGCTGCAAGGCGTTGAAGATTTGCAGCCATCAAAAGCTGAAATTGGCTCAGGTTCATCTAGTAAGAAGCGACGCAACAATAATGTGTCAGAGATAGTCGGCAGCGAGCATCAGCATTTCTCTTACTTTTCTCGAACCCATCCTTGTGCCATAGCATCAATATCAGAAAAAAAATAAACGCCAGGCCTGCGTGGAGGGCGCAGCACAGTCACAGCGAAAGCATGAAGAGCGGCCTTTCAGAGCATTTTCTAAACACTCATTGGGTAACTGCTAGAAGCACACTTTTAAGGTACCCACTACACCATAAATATTCATAACTTCTGCATAGCAGCCCGGCATTCACTATGCTATCCTTCATTATTCTTTGGAGATGCGTCGTATCCGATAAACACTTGTAAGAAATTTTGTGCTGCATGCAGTGGCTGACGACGAGGAATAATTACGCCTCAAGTGGGTATGCGCCACAGTTAATCGGTGATGAAGAACAAGCTTTTGTAATTTGTTGGAGCATTGGACGATCCACTCGTTACGCGATTTGTATTGTGTGACGCGTCGTTGTTGTTGTTCTAAAACACTTTATTACTCATATGAACGTGATTCTTTTCCCGACATCAAGCCTGCCTAAGGCAAGTTTGCGAAAGAGTCCCAGGCACCAGCGTGGCTCAGATCCCACTGTACAGAGAGCTATATACAGCACGCGAGGGTCAGAATGTACTTACGAGTTTAAAAAATGCCGGCAGCTCCAAGTGCAAAAACGTTCTTTTTCAAATTGCACACCTGAAGACTTCCTGTAAGAACCTTCCTAGAAGAGCGTGGGTTTTATATGCCACTGTCTAATCTGTAACAAACTGAAAACTATTGACCACGTTTTCCCGCACTGTTGGGAAGGAGTATATTTTTAGGACGTATTACAAAAGACAATCAAAAAAGAGTTTCCGTTAGACTTTCATAGAATCAGGTATTTGTAAATAAAGAATAGTGATGGATTACCTTTCGATTATATGTGTAGAATCCCTACTGAACATGAATAAATTTTAGGACGTGATATGCTGCAGTAATGCTTGGCGGCCGTAGTTATTTTTATATTTGTTGTGTATTGTAATATACTTATTTTAGCACCCCATGTGTGAAGTTTAACCGGAAACAAAGAAAAAAAAACCGGCGTTGCTCAGCGGTAGAATACTCGGCTGGCACGCAGTAGACCTTGGTTGGAATCTCACTGTCACCACATATGTTCGATGTTTTTTATTTGAGTTTTTTTGTCTTATTTCGTGCGATACTGGTTACGGACACTGGTGGCGGCTGCGGTGTCCGTAACCATCATTGCCGGGAAGCTGAATAAACGGACGCACGAAAACACACACTTCAGGAAATAGGTATATATAAAGATAACCTTTATAAATGAACTCTGCTCTTTACCAGATATAACAGTATCGCTAAAGGTATTCAGGAAGCAATCGTCGTTTAATGTACTATTCTATAAAGCAAAGAGTCGTCATATATCGCATTATGCCACAGAAAGGGGATAGTTTCAGGTACAATCAGTTTTGTGTCGTAACTTTGCTCACCTGTTTTTCTCCTTTTCTCCTTTCTCTATTCACCCTTACGTACTCAAAAAATACATGGCATCAAGGGTTTTTACTGCAAAACCGTATACTGTAGCTGCCATACAGGAATTTCTTCGTGTACGTCGACAGAAAATCTGGGATAATTCCGAAGACAGTGCTGCACGACAGTAAGTCTCACCAAGTCTGAGAAGTACCACAGACATATAACGATGATCCAGGGATCTGACATGCAAATGATCCCGAGTGACATAACTCGCCTCTTTCATTTTCCTGTGCTGCCTTCTGTCGCCTTGATAGGAATTTAGTAGGAGCTGGGGTAACCGGTATTGCCTCCGAGTTGAAGAGATGTTTCACGACTTTTCCGCCAGGGGTAGGGCACATGCACTAGGACATCGTGAAACAGATGAAATGTTCCAGACAGAGAAACGTACTTTCGACTTCATAAGAAGGATGAATAGGAGAGTGTGACTATCGCATGAATATACACATCGTAACGTTCAGTTGATGCACGCACATTCGTACGAATTCGCTTTTTTCGCTCCAAATTATTAGCCTCCTAGCAGTCGATGGGAATGCTAGCAGAACCTGCATGGCAGGAGAAAATCATTTCAAGCAGTGAATGTGGTGCCTAAAAGCGTTAGTCTGGGAGTACAATGAAAGAATAGAACGATTAGCCGCTGAGCACGGAGTAGGAGTTTGTCCTGGGGTCACTGGAAACCATACTTGAAGGCCACCAGCTCTTCAGTGGTTAGTTCACCACAACCGTTGGAGCAGTGTCAGCATAAATAGAATGATACTGACCAGAACGACGTTTCGCGTCGACGTGCACAAGCAGCGACTTCATAAACCCGGAATATGGCAAGGCTTGTGGAACGTGTCTTTCGCAAGCAATTTCTTTTTCTTTGGTACATTTTATATTGCTTTTTGGTATTGTATTGCAACTTCAGATTGTTTTTTTTTCAGTGTTACCTTTTCCCTTATGTCTGTTCAACATGTTAGTATTTTCGCTTTTCTATTTATTTTCGCACTGTTCACTTTCTTTCTCACTAAATATTTTGCAACCACTGAATGATGTATATCTTACTTTTTTGTTCACATCTTGTATGGGAGCCCCTGGACAGTTTTCAACTTTCGGGCTCCTTTAGTATTACCAATCCCGTACACAATTTTTTGTAAACTAATAGTGTCGATATTGAAGAAACTTTGAATGAACTTTGAATAAACAGCATCTCTCCATGCAGCCCAAGATAATTTGCAGGACCATGCTCAACGTGGCGTTAACGAAATAGTGATGACGCGCGAGAAGTCAACTGACTTTCTCGATGCAATTCGTGTTTTTCGCAGCACGCATCCATAGGAAAGTTGATACTAGCACGCGTTGTTTGAAAAACAAATGAAATAGCAGCAATAGCAACAACAACGAAGATTCGGCTGATGCCATGCATCGTGGTAATCGGTTTCTTGTGAAACAATTATAGAGTAACAGTCTATACGCAACATTTTTTTGGCCTTGAGTCAAATGCCACGAGGTAGATTGATTGTAAATTGAGTAGTAGTACGCACATTGTGTGCTTACCATGCACGCCGATCACATTGGCTTTAGAGAGTAAAATATTATCTCACGTGACGTCTCACGTGATTGTCTAACTCATGTTAGAGCACAGAATACCACGTGGACGCGGGCATGAACGGGAGGAAAGGAATTCATGACGCGTACCGAGAAGTAGGTGGCTACAGAGATAGATAGATAGATAGATAGATAGATAGATAGATAGATAGATAGATAGATAGATAGATAGATAGATAGATAGATAGGATCAAAGTGTCTTTGGTTCAGTAAGATATGTTTTATATTTCACAGTGAATTTTTTGTTGTCGAGTTCATTTCCAGCAGAACAGCAAAACAGCCAAGTGCGACGAAAATAAAGCGCATTGAGGCAACTTTTGTTTATGTGCTGAAATGACTTCTTTTACGTTAAATAAACAACCCAGAAAAAGTGTGCCTTGACAAAGGTTAGCTCGGTAAAGTATGTTCTACTAAAACATCAACAAGTAAAAGCCATTAAGTTCCGCAAATAATTCTCGTGTTTGTTTCGTTTTGTAGCGACGAACTGATGAAAAAACAATGTCGCAGTTATGTCCAAAATGAAAACTGCTGACATACACGCGAAGTTAAAAGGGATGAGTCAACTACAGCAAACATTTGTTTCATACGTGAATCAACAAGCCGGATGTCAAGCCGGACATGCGAATATCAATTTACTCGATCTACACGAACACTTGACGTCGCATTGCGGGTGTGCTTGGTAGTATCGGCAGAGGAGAAATGAAAATTCTTCGTGCTCCCTCTCGTGTCACCTTGTCTCGAAAACTTCAGATTACGCAACCTCCGACAGAAAGAGAGCGCGCAAGGCTTAACCAACCACCTCGGCTCGCCCAGCGTTTGCTTACTGCGCATATTTCATCAAAGACGACATGGCGCGATACTCGCTGTGCGTTCAGCCGCACAGACAGAGGCCACGCTGTCCCCGAGTTGACTAACTGTAGGAATAGTCAAGCGTGTTTATTCGCGCTACCTCGACGATTGTGCGCTCAGGAAGACTGCAAGAATCAAACCTCTGACATCTCCCGGCTCAAAACCGCACGATTTCTCGACACACACACCGTATGCAACATTAACACGATCGAATGTTAGCGCGCTTTGACCTCACACAGATAGGAGAAGCGAAAACAAAGCTACGTCTACATTGCAATAAAAAAAGAGAGCAATGGCAAAGGAGGGTGTGATTCTGGGCACGCACCTAGCAACATGCTTTTTTTTATTCTCCGTAAACCACTAAGATTTAATTTATTATCACGTAAGAGATGGCATTACAGTGTGAAAAATTGAGAGAACTTGCAAACAAAAAAGCAAAAACAAAACAGCATTTATGGCATAAAACAAATATCTTTCTGGCCCATACATGAAACACTATATTTTACATCAGCTTACTCAAAGTTTTTGGCATGTAATAGTAGCTGTCACAATTATTTCAACTATAGACAGTTAAAGAGAGAAGTGAAAGAGAGAGAGAAGCAGTTAAAAGTGTCCGCTGTTCCTGCGTTCCTAAGCGGCTATATAGAACTCATAAGAAATGATATGCGGTGTTCGCTTGATAAGAGGAGACAACCAGTGATTTTCGCATACTCCTAATTTCCGATTTTCACGCCAAACATGCGAAGTTAATTCATCCAGCAGTAACGCAGTAATTTCATTAGTCATATAACACTGAAAGTGAGAAATGCGCCAGAACAATAACAAAGGCACCATCGATGCGCTCCTAAAAAATGAACAGTCAAATAGCCCAGAGACGAAGGACGCAGAAGGGAGTAGCGGATATTTAATTACAAAATGCAAGCTGGACCAGACCACGCGACCAACCACACCCCCAGGCAGAATGCACGGTTCAGCGGGGGAGAAAACAAGCTCGTGCGGTCGCACCTGCGGGGTCTCAGCCACGCTCCAACGATGGTTTTCATTTCGCAAACTGGGATAATATTTTTGCAAGCAAACAAGCGGGATCGGAGAAGACCTTGGAAACAACGCCCTTGGCCGCTCTCAGGCGGGTCACGTTTCGGTGCTTTGTGTCACTACAGGGCGTGCTCGTATGGCTGCCGCCTCGACACATGCTCCCTGGCGAATTTATGTGCCTTGAAATAATGCTTTTGCGTCTTTTCCGTTTTTTTTTCAGACGCGTGTAAGGCTTACCATCTGTTCGCTAACAAACATCGAGCAGTCTCGGCGTCACGGTCCCGTCATTCTCGTCAAAAGAAGAGAGGAGAACAGTGTGCTGAGAGGGCTGGCAGCGAAGGCTAGCGTGGGAACAACCACCGAGCGCGAAACCCGACCGCCACTGTGTATGCCCTGTCTCGTCCAAAGCACAGTGTAGGTTTGGGCGAAGCGATAACTGGTTCAATTAGAAAGCATTTTGCTCCCCATGATCACGTGAGTCATTCGACGAAGCTCCCTGAGGCGCGCCTGCCGAGTCGTCCCTAGGGAACGTCGCCTTCGTCGTCGTCCGGCGGGATGGTCGCTCTGATGGGGTCACCGGGCTTCAAATTGCTTTTTGCTCCGCTGCGCCTCGAATAACCCCCCGCTATCCCAAGTGACGGTGCGTCTCCCTCAAGCCGACCGGCGGCGTCCAATCTCCTCCACAGCGACGACGCTCTCGTCTTCGCGCGACGAGGTAGATGATATTTGGGAGTGCATGGGCTTAGCCTGGCAGCCGCGTCGCGAGGACGCCGTCCTCGGAAGCAGGCCAGGAAATGGAGAAAGACGGCACGCGCCGCTTGGTCCTGGCTGCGGCGACGCCGGGGGGAAATGAATGGTGCTGCCGCGCTGGATATCAATCCGCAGAGGGCGCGAAAAGGGGGGAATGCCCGCGCTGGGGCGCGCTAATAAGGAAACAGGAGCCGCGATATGAAGCCCAACTCTCGTCACAGTGGATGACGCAGCCCGTTCTGACGCACGTAGCCTGCGGGCTTGGAGCCTAAACAAGAAAGACGGGAACACCAAGAGCAGAAAAAGTACCAATCGAAGACAACAAAGTAGTTGGGTGTGGCATTCCAATCAAGACCGGCTGTCGCTGATTGTTTCCACGAGCGCTGATTCGATCGACAGGAACGTCGTAAGCCTGATTTGCTCTTGGGGTCGTATAATTCATGCCGGGGTCCCCAAGCTGACTTCTGCGTAAGCGCGCAAATCACTAGCAGAGAAAAAAGACTTAATGATAACTGCATGCAGTTAATCATGACAGTAAATTAGTTGCAGTTGCTAATGAATGAAAATGTCCTTTCTTTTGTACTGGACTGTCTCTTATTATTTTCTTTTTTTGAGCCCTTATGCTATTCTATTATGATCGAAAAAGACAATTGAGCAGTCTTCTTCATTTTGTGCAGCACTAGAATATTTTTTGCTTGTATTATGTCGTGTTTATCTAAGTCAAATATCACACATTAAATAGACTGCGGAATGAAATCACAATATTTGTCTGGCCTTTCTCTAATAAAAGTGGACAAGCTAGGATCACGAACCGTCATGCATGCGTGTGTGTGTTGAAGTTATTTCTAGAGTTTGCACAGATGATGTCAAGCCTTTCATCGGTCATATTTACCTATAAAAGTTGTGTAGTTGCGTTAACAGTTCGATTAGGATAAGAGGCCGTACTTTTTGTTCGCACTTATTTGTATCACTTGTTTGAAATCCCTCGTATGTCATACGCGTAATAACAGAAATCAACAAATAAAAAGTGTAAAAATATGAAAAAGGTCTTTTTGAGAAATCAGAAACATTGATTTACTCAATTAGGCTAGATGGTTGCCTTTTCCCCCTTTGATGAAAAATATGCTGTGAAAATAGTCCACAAAATGTGACGATTGTGTCCCGATTTCTCAGCAGCCAATGTACGAAGGATGAACTGAGATATCGATGGACTATCTGCACCTTGCTACAGCTCAGGTATTTTAACACACAGACTGGAGCTGCAGTTCATCAACGAGAATGTAAGTGTAAATTACGCCGTAAAAAGTAGAGTCCCCAACTTCTTGTCGCAGGTTTGTATTTTCTTTCACTGTAATCAGTTTCGTGTAGCCTAATTTTCGGCATATTAAGTAAGCGCAAGTACACTGCGTTTTATGGAAATATGTGGATATTTGTAGCATTGCCATTTTTTGGGCGTGTTGGTAAATGGATCTCGAAAACATATTCACCGCTACCAGACAGGGAAGTAAGAAGATTACAACACGATGCGCTTACTTCAATGATTGATTGATATGTGGAGTTTACCGTCACGAAATCACGATATGATTATGAGAGACGCCGTAGTGTAGGGCTCCGAAGATCTATACTAACTGGGGTTCTTTAACGTGCACCCAAATTTAAGCCCACTTCCGCCTCCATTGGAAATGCAGCCGCCACCGACAGGATTTGATCCCGTGACCGGCGGGTCAGCAGCCTAGCACTTTAGCCACTACATCACCGCAGTGGGGCAATGCGCTAACTTAAAAAATTATGTATTCAGGAAACACCACCTTATTTATCCATGCACAGTGGCGCCACTAGTCTATAGCCACCAGCCAACAAGAAAAGTCCTCTCTCGATCTGAAAGGTCAACTGATGGTGCACTCTCACACGTGTGACTATTGCGACAGACAGCTTGGGCTTTAACTATCTTTTGGCCGTCTTTATCTTTATGTTCTGCCAGTGCCGTGCAAGATTGGTGCATAGGTGCGCAACCACATTCTAAGCAATGTACAAGTAATTCTTTCTTTGAGATTTAACTTGTGTTTGCGAAGACGATCCCTAACGTATCTTCCCGTCTGACGAATACTGACGAATATGCTTATTACCAAAGGTCAGCGGGAGCTCGTGCACCATCTCTTGTACACAATCCACAAGAGGGTAGCGATAATTTCGGAGCACGATTGATTGCTATGTAATGTTCGACGTCCCAAAACCACCATACGATTATGAGAAACGCCGTGGTGGCGAGGTTCGGACATTTTGACCACTTGGGCTTCTTTAACGTGCACCTAAGTCTAAGCACATGGGCCTACAGCATTTTCGCCTCCATCGAAAATGCAGCCGCCGCAGCCGCGATTCAATCCCGCGACCTGCGGGTCAGCAGCCGAGTACCTTAGCCAATAGACCACCGCCGCGGGGTCATCAAGCGACTTAACCATCCAAGTTCTGGCGGTGCTGAGAGTTCTATTTTGAAGTTCACTCAACGAGCTATTTTCGTTAGATTATGAACCGTTTTGTGCAGTTAAGGAACTACTGCCACTCTGCTCCCACTTTTCGCCTGTTGGAGGGCCGCGTCCCACAGTCAACCTTGAAATGTAATACGCGACAATCTATGAAACTACATCAATGGAACAGAATAACTTATTAAAATGTGTTTTCCCGCTTTTTCGTGGTGATTATACTAGACCTGGCTCCGGTACCCCTACGGGATTCTTGAGGAAGTATTTTGGAAGATCGCAGCCTGGCGGCGCGTATATCCTCTGTGAATTGGCCAATGTGAGTTTGCCTTTGCATAATAAGACTATTGTGCAAGGCTATCGATTGCAGGCTCAAGATAACTGAATGGGAGGACACAGCTGAAAAGAAGCATGTTAGAAGTAATTCGATCACAGTCAATCTTGTCCCAGCTGCAACTGAAAGGTGTTTTTTTCGCAGTATTTCTTTTTCAATCTTTTCAGTTTACTTATTAAAAGTTCTTTTAACAGAAAAAAATGCAAAAATAACATGAACACTAGAACAATAACTAATATTGGGGAGGAAATTGGCCATTAATAGTCGAGGGAAAGAAGATGTTCGATTATCTTAACGCCTTTAATTACAATAGAAGAACAAACTCCTCTCGCGAAACTGTTAACGTCATTTGAGCGACGTTTGAAGCTCCAGGCAAATTGTTTTGTTTGTTACTCCTTTTTGGACTGCGCGACAAGCCCACGACACACACGATGCACAACTGAGTTCAGTGCGCAGAGGAAAGAAAAAAAAAAACGTTGATGTTTCTTCATCCGAGAAAAGTGCGAGGAAGTAGTAAAAAAACAGAATACCGAAGTAAACACTCGAGTGATGTGGCATCCGTCCATGCGTAAACGTAAATTTCGTCGTATGCATCGTTTCACACTCGTCTTAACCGTCTCTACGCCTATAGCACACGCAACTTCAAAAAGATGTGCTAGCTCTTCCAGCGAAAGAGGAAAAAAAAAGTCAGAACGAATGACACAACATGGTGTACTGAGGTCGCAGCGAACACAGTAAACGAAAGAACCGTTAAAATATAAAAAAGAAAGTAGATTGAGAGGGGAAGCCGGGTAAAAAAAAAAAAGGAAAGCGGCCAGGAACAGCGCAGCTCACGCCCTGCTTGTATTTCCGGCGTCACGTTTTATTTTGTCTACACCCTGACGTCGGGGAAAGTACAAACATCCGGGGCAGCAAAATGCAGCGATTGGAAAACAGACCCCTCCCCGCGGGACGGAGGCTCGGCGAAGCGTGCTTTTCAGCGAACGCCGTCTTCACGGAAGAGTAAACTCGTCTACAGATGCCATTGTTTTCACCCGGGGAGAGAAGCGCCACGCAGGACGACTGCGCGGGCGAAAGTAAAAGCCAGGAGAATTCCCGCGGGCTCATCTTAAGTTCCCGCTCCACCGCTAATCGATCCGAGTGGTGCTGATAGCAGCAGAGGCACGTGTACACCCTATACCATCGCTCGCACCACCCCCAGCATGCTGAACCCCGAGCACCCAGGGCCGCTGCTGGCCGCCGTGCCGCGGGAGCCGCGCAGAACCGCGTCCACTGACGTCCCGCTAGTCGATGATTAATCCGTGCGCGGACGCATCTCGGAGGGAAATGCGGGAGATGCCGGCCCCGCCACGAACGGGCGCCCAAGAAACACACGCCGTTTCCTCGTCCCGAAGGTTAAAGGTAATCATTTGGTGCGATGGGTTGCAGCGTCTGTGTACCGAGACGCCAGCAGGGATGAAGACAGTGATGAAAGTAGAAATACTAAATTGCCTTGGCGGGGTACAAAAAAGTAGAAAAGGGTTAAAAAGGAATAAAGTTACAGAAGTGGGGGGAAAACATTGATTGCAAAGCTGATCCGGTGGAAGTGCGTTAGCATTTATCTTTCGCAAGTACAGTAACAAAGAAAATGCCTAGAAAACACGTCGCAAGGCCCCTCACAAAAGTTAACGCGTGTCACTTCGTATCTTATACTCCACTTCGCATATCCGCCTGATAAACTCACTTAATAAACCTTTATAGCCTTCTTGGAGCCTTCCTTTTCCTTCTTTTTTCTTTCCTTACCAGTTATTGCCCATTTCCCTTTCCCCAGTGCAGAGTAGCAAACCAGAAATGTGCTGATTAACCTGCCTGCCTTTTACTCAACCTTATTTTCTCTTTCTCTCTGTCTCTCTTTTTGAAGCCTTGTCTCGAGCGAGTTGCTTTAACTGGCTCTGTAATCCCTTTTAGCCCGCACCGTTTGTTCTCGGGTATAGTTCTCTAAAAAGCCTCGTGCATCATAGTCTGTCTCACATAAAGCAAGGTTGTGCAGGATGTTTTTTTTCTTCTTCTTCTTCTTCTTCTTCTTCTTCTTCTTCTTCTTCTTCTTCTTCTTCTTCTTCTTCTTCTTCTTCTTCTTCTTCTTCTTCTTCTTCTTCTTCTTCTTCTTCTTCTTCTTCTTCTTCTTCTTCTTCTTCTTCTTCTTCTTCTTCTTCTTCTTCTTCTTCTTCTTCTTCTTCTTCTTCTTCTTCTTCTTATTATTATTATTATTAATATTATTATTAATATTATTATTATTATCTTTTTTTAAGTTTCACTTGAAGACATTTTTCGTTCAAATGTGCAAGAGACGCTGGCACTCCGCTTACGCTGCCTTTCTGCTTGGTTCTTGTTCACCTCCTTTTGCGGTCGGCACCGCGTCAGTTTCTCCTCGTCGTAATTCACCATCCGCATAACGCCCAGCCCGCTTCACCGGGTCCACGTGGTGCCTAGCCAGTTTCGTTTCGGCGTCTCCCGCTAACCAACGCTGGCGCTTCTCCTCGGACTTTTCGCTACGCTGTCGCCATTTCAATTCCGCAGCTGCAGCCGAACGAGCCTTAATATGCTTCCTCTGATTAAAGCTGCCATTGCCACCGCATCACTTCGACTTTCTTAGGGCAACGTACGTCAGGAAAAAATCTTCATACGATTGATTGCTGGCACGAGATCAATTTAAATCTGTGCTCTAGCAAGAGCGTTTATGGCACATGTACGAAACTGTCAACCGTCACAGGCAATCAGCTAAGTCCGGTGCTACGCATGACAGCGTGATTCCCTCCTTTCCTCGGGCTGCCTACTAGCAGCAAGCGGCCACGTGCCATTTGTATTCTGTATCAGTTAATGAGCTTCCTCGTACCCCCACCGTCTTCCTACTTCGATCCATCTCCTCATTTACGACGTCAAACACTTTCCTCCTGATCTGCGCTCGTTCTTCCTTCTCCTAAAAAAAAAAAACGAAGAAATTATCGGTTGCGACAGTGTCTGTCTTTGCATGAGCATTCTAATGCCAACAAAATAAAAAGAGTAGAGCTTTCACGCAGTCCGTGGTACGGCATTACAAGCATCTTTGCCGAGTTTGATTCATCGCTGAAGCGTTGTGCATATGATTGCGCCTTTATAATGAAGGCATCCCAAACTCTCAACATGATTTTCCGCATTGCGCTTCTACTATAAGGACTTGCAAGCGCGCTGAGTCTTTTAGCCGGTTCTGTTGTTCAACTTACATACAAAAAAATTGAAAAACAAAAAAGTGATTGGCCAAGTTGTGCACACGCACGCCGAATTGAGAATGCGCCACCTTCAGTGTTGGACGTAGCAAAAGCTCAATTGAGAAGCAGCGAAGTGTTCAGCCGCAATCTGGATTACCTTCGATCTAGACCACCATGCGAATACTTTGCTCTGTAAGGACGACGTGCTGTCTAACCGATTATAGCAAAGCGGAAAGCGTTCGTACGCAAAAAGAAATAACATGATTCGCAAAGATGTTCAAGGGCTTAGCTGCATCCACAAGTTTTGTGGAAGCAGCGTTGCGGTAAATTTAAGAGCTTTTGCACTCTGGCACAAGTTTTAAAGCCCCCAGCAGGGCTGGCTTTTTTTTGGTAAAGCTAGATAATTTCAGAAAAAAAAAAACACTGATGCATGTTTTATTGAATCTCAACTCCATGAGGCTTAATTTTTTGCTAATATGTACCGTTGTCTGTAGAAAAGATTTTACCTTGTTACTGGTGTTTTGGCACATACAAGCTTGGTATTAAGGTTTAAAACTTGCGATGTTGTTCAGTAAGCTTTTTTATAAGCTTTTTAGTAAGTTAAGTAAGCTTTTTTTCACGCGTACTTTTATCATGTTTATACTTACTAACCTTCTGACAGTCATACAGGAGATTATTAGTGTTGTGCGTCTACTTTTGTAGCATTTAAATCTCTTAACCCTCTCAGAGGTTAGTTCAGTGGACAATTATGCAAGTTAATATTCGAATCATCTTCTAATATAATCATAATTTTGCGTAATCTCTTCACTATAGGTCAATGTTACACTAGTTAACAATAGTAAATCGATGTGCTCGGAAAGTAAATGTTTAATGTACAAAACCTACATATAGGTTGTTTCTCTTCTTTTGTTTCGGATCTTTCCATGATCATACATTGTTTTCTCCGATAAGAAGCACTAAGGCTGTACATCATCATCATCATTATCACCATCATCATCATCATCATCATCATCCTGACTAAGCCCACTGCAGGGCATAGGCCTCTTCCAACGTTACGCCCATCAACCCGGTCCTGTGCTTTCTGTTGCCATGTTACACATGCAAATTTCTTAACCTCATCTGCCCACCTGATTTTCTGTCTCCCTCTCACACTATTGCCTGCTCTTGGAGTACAGCCAGTTACCCTTAATGCCCAGTGATTATTTGGCCTACGTGCTACGTGCCCGGTCCATGTCCATTTCTTCTTCTCAATTCCAACTATATGCTATCCCTAACCACCATTTGTTCTTGACCCTCTCTGCTCTTTTCCTCTCTCATAAGATTACACTTATCATTTCCCTTCCCATCGCTCGCTGCACGGTCATCAGTTAAAGTTGAAAATTCTTTGCAAGCCTCCAGGTTTCTGGTCCGTAGGTATGTACCGGCAAGATGCAGCTGTTATATACCTTCCTATCGGGGGTTAGTGGCAGACTACCATTCGTGATTTGAGAATGCTTGCGAAATATGACCCACCTCATTCTTATTCTTCCAGTTATTGCACTCTCATGGTTCGGCTACGCGGATCCTACGTGTACTATGTAGAACTTTACAGCTTCCAGTGTCTCACCACTTTATCGCAAAACGCTGTTCTCTGGCGAGACTGTTGCGCATTATTGTGCTGCGGTCTGTGGCAAATTAGTTTTAGACCTATTTTTCTGCGTTCTGTGTCCAGTTCAGTAATCATGAGCTGTAATTCGACTCCTGAGTTACTCATCAATGCAAATGTCGTCAGCGAATTGTTGGTTTTCTGAGATACTCTTCATTAACTCTTACCCCCGTGTTCTAGAGCGTCTCTTCACTAAACGTTTCAACTTGACTTGAAAAAGTCGATTGAAGCGGCGTCTTTGGGCAGAAAAGTCACTGCATATTAGCAATAGTCAGCAGTGATTCTATAGAAAAGCGCTGCGTCATTTTCAGTCGAGCAGTGGTGCTGTGCTAATTTCGGTCAAGTGAAGGACGAAACTCGAGTCAAGGCTTGTCTACAATAACGAAGTTATCTCCAACTTTTCCCAGTTTAGAGCACTGAAAAGCTCTTGTAAACACCCGGTGAATAGCATTGCAGAGATCACGTCTCCAAGCCTTTCACCCTTTTTATTGGGATTATGTCGCTTTATTTATGGAAAACTATGGTGTCTGTAGGTCTGCTGTAGATTTATTCCAGTATGTTTTTATAAAGTTTGTGGATGCCCTGATTCCGCAGTGCCCACATGACTGAAGATATCTCTATCAAATCAATTGATTGATATGTGGGGTTTAACGTCCCAAAACCACCATATAATTATGAGAGACGCCGCCGTAGTGGAGGGCTCCGGAAACTTCGACCACCTGGGGTTCTTCAACGTGCGCCCAAATCTGAGCACACGGGCCTACAGCATTTCTGCCTCCATCGAAAACTCTATCAAATCAAATGTCTTCTCGTAATCTTGAAGGCTATGTATAGAGGTTGGTTGTATTTCGCGCATTTCTCTATCACATGGTTGAGAGTATGAATATGGCCTATTGTTGAGTAGCCTGTACGAAATCTTGCTTGGTTTTTGGTTGATTGAACTTTGATGCCGTTCAACTCTATTAGCTAATAATTTTGTAAATAGCTTGTAGACAAAGAGCCGTAAGCTGATCGGCCGCTAAATTTTCAAGTATTTGACGTCCCCTTTCTTGTGAATTAAGATGATGTTGGCATTCTTCAAAGATTCTGGTACTCTCACCGTTAAGAGACACTTCGTACACAGCGTGGCCAAAATTTCCAACGCAATTTCATCTCCATATTTCAACCGGGCTCATATTACCTTACCCTCACCAGTGACTTTGTGTCTTTGCATTTCCTCTAGTACATTCTTTACTTCCCCTGTCGTTACTGGTGGTATTTCAGATTCCTCTGGGCTATTAATGCGTCTTACGCTATCATCCTGGTTGTCTCGGCTGCTGTACAGATGTCTGTAGAACTCCTTCATTACCTCCACTGTTCTATCTATATTTGTCCGGACCTTGCGTTCCTTGCCAATTAATATCATTTTCGCCTATGCACAGTTTTGCCTTCGCAGCTTTTAGGCTTCTTCTACTTTTTCCAGCAAGCTCCATTCTCTCCATGTTGTACCTCCTTGTGCCGGCTAGCTTACACCTATTGATTAAAATAGAAAGCTGTGACACCTCTGTTTTGTCTGTCGCGCTTGAGGCTTTCATGGTTTGGCTTCTTTAAGTGAGGTTTTTCGTCTGATGGGATAGCTTGCCAGGGTCTTGTCTGATTACTATACCCCTGACTTCTATTGCACACTCCTTAATATACTAATAAGGTTATCATTCATTGCGTCGACGCTAACGTCGCTTTTTCGGTTAGAACCGTGAAGTTATTCTGAATCGAAATAGGATTCCTGTATTTTTTTCGCAGTCCCAGCTCATTAAATGGCTTTTTGCATGTAAGTTTCCGCCATTTTTTTCTTTAGTCTGTACACATTGTTTAATAAACATGTACTATGCGATATCATTCGAATTTTCATTGTACTAGCTTATATTTGAGTCTCATTGCTATACACCAGGAAGCAGGAAAAAGAAAAGTGGAAAGATGAGAAAGTGGAAAGAGAAAGACAGGGAGAGCATAAAGCACATTTTTCCTTATTATACTCTGCCTGCAGTTACTTTCTCTTGATTTGGAAACAAGATTTAGACGCTTCTTGCTGTATTAGTGATTGATTGCACTAATACTGTTTCGTTTTAAGAGAACAATTATCTACCCCTTGTGATCTTACGAGATATAAATTACGCTACTGAGTACTTAATTGACGATCGCACAGGTTGATACAAATGTGGAAAGCTAAGATTTTCCTGAAACCTCGATATCACGATCATCGAATATGGTGCCGCAGAGAGATATCTGCTACAATGAGTGGGTTAAAGATTGCAGCAGTAAATACAAACAACAGACGCCTATTTTTGATAATGTCGAACTCTCTTGATGTAGTTGCTGAGACAACCTTTCAATCGCAGTACATTCTAGCTTTGCTCAGGGTCCCTTTTTGCTCGACTGCTACTCCGCATACACGCTGAATTTCGAGTTGCAAGTGTTTTACCTTGTTTATTCAGAATTTATCACTGATAGTGAAGAAAGAACACTTATAACGCCTATGGCAAAGTTTGTTTTGTCATCTGATTACAATGTCCCGAGAAGGCAAGCTATTGGCACTCGTAGTAGTGGGCTGAAACGCCGCACGCTGCGAAGCCGAGCCAAGTCAAGCAGCAAAAACAAAGTGCGACTTTTTGCGGTCCGTTTCTCGTTGAGTCCATTCACTTCCGTATTCTTTCTTTTTCTGACCTCGCACGAGTCAGACCAGTTCTTGCCATATATCCTGTGCTGTTTCACACTTTTAATTCTTGCGGCCACAGCGTTGGCAGAAGCCCACACTCGCGTCTGCATAGCTTAGAAGAAATCCAGGCTTCTGCGGTTGCTGAGCCACCATGCACGCTATTCGGGTGTGGCGGAGAGTGACCGCGGACCGCATTACTCACCGGAAAGTTTCATTCGCAGAGAGACCCCACCACGTGGCGAATACCGCGAGCGGGGCAGCATTTTTTTATTAGAGCAGTGCCAATACAAGTAGTCCAAAAGAGAAAGATGGAGAGAGATAAAGAAAGGATGTGACGGCAGCGGAGAACCTCAGCAAAGTACCAGCATATGGAACTGAAATGTTGCCCGGAGATTGTGACTCGCCTCAACGAGTCCGGGAGGTGGACCGAGTGGCGGGATCTCTGCGAGCGGGAAATTGGAGAATACAGCATGCTCGCGCGCTTTTTGCCGACCCCTTATCCTTTTCTCCCTATAAGACAAAAGAGAGCAGAATGAAAGAAAGCCTAAGGATTGCAAGAGGCAACTTGAATCATGCCATTACTGAAATGGAAGGACCCTGCTTTGTCTCAGAGCTCCGCCATCGCGGTCGAGAGAATTGCTTTGGCCTCAAATTTCGCGCTCCCTAAGCTGACGAGGCTTCCATTACATCAGGTTCTGTCACGGCGCTTGGAGCTATCTTTCTGCCTTCCACTCTCGTGAAATTTTGGCGGCGGAACGAGTTTTGAGCCCCCTCGGGCTCAAATCTCATATTGGAACCAACCACACTGCGACAAAAGCCACACATTGTGGTTGTAAGCCTCGGAGTCGGTGCCTCAGGCTATTTAGACAAACATTCGATACGCTTATCCGCAAACAAGCATCCCCAATTCCCTCCTCCATCACTCTTTCGACCATCTTCCAAAGTTACTTGAAACATTCTTTGTAGAAATTTGCGAAATTGGAGGAGCAGTTTACTTTTTTGCTTCTGCAACTAGTTGGTAATTGCAACGCTGAAAGTCCCAGGATACAGTAACAGGAATCGAAGCGTGGTTGACGCCATGAATGATGCTATCACTACCAGCCAAATTGGAGCCTTCCTATGAATTGCGACGATGTTAATGTGAAAAGGTATTGCAAACGCTACGCACAGTACTAAAGTTCAGTCCGCCTCGGTGGAACAGTGGCAAGGGTGCTCGGCCACTGGCGCGAAGCTCACAGATTCGATCTTGGCCGCAGTGGTCGCATTTCGATGGATGCGAATTGGTAAAGACCCGTGTACTGTTCAATGTTAAGGCACGTTAAAGAACACCAGATGCTCAAAACGTTTCGGAATTTTTGGTTTTGGGACGTAAAACCACACAAAATAATAATAAAGCTAATGTAGATTCCGATCAAGGTACGTGACAATAAACGAAAGCGTTGTGTGAAATAATTTATTGATAGGATCAGGTCTAGGCCAAGAAGAAATATTTGTATTGTGGTAATAAGTTACGAAAGCCAGAAAAAAGAAAACAAGAACTTATACGTTGTGCAGAGTAATCGGTGACCTTTGATTTTATGACACATTGTTTACTTGTAGCGGGAAAAGCCATGTTGTGGGCAGCCCCAATGGCCATCTGCTGCAGAATCAGTTTATAAGTCTACATTTCATTGTCCCCCAGAGACACAAACTGACTGCATAATGTTCATGCCGAGGCATTTTTGGAGCACTCGCGCTTGGAGGATTTTAAGCGTACCAATGCATCAACGCACGAATGCAACGTACGGAAGCACGAGAGAGAGAGAGAGAGAGAGAAGAAAAATATCAGAAAGGTAAGGAGGTTAACTAGACTATGTCCAGTTTGCTACCCTACGCAAGCACAGGACAGCTCAATAAGGTTGAGCGCTGGGCTAGTCGGCGACTGATCATTATACCGTACCTAAAGTAGCGCACTTTGGACGGAGACCTCGTTTTGGTCACTTGAGTGTGCGTAGAAGTTTGTTTTTTGGCTAAGAATACATAGATTGTTCATTTTTTACACATGTCTGGTTCGTCATATACCATGAGTGTGAAATAAATTGTTGTTTGATAAGTTTGCTTTGATTGTTAGTTTCTTTTTGTGTCGCTCGGGGGTGCGTGCACGCATATATACGAATATTTGTTTTTTTTCTGAAATTGTTATTTACGAGTGTAGCTGGTGCAGTGTTGTTCTTGTCTCCTTTGTCTCTGTTCAAAGCACAGTACTTCACCGTATGGCATAATGACCCAGGTGAGATGTAGCATAGGTATCTCACAAAAAATGCCTGGTACAACTGCAGAAGGCTTTTCTTAGAGGGGCACATCTTAGCCTAATCACAACACAAAACACGTCTTCAAAGCTGACTAGTTAGGTTCGCATACCACCGGGACATGTTTCAACCAAGATAGGTTGCGGTCAATAACGGCAGCCGAATACCCATGATGCGTGACAGCAGAAACCACTGGTAAATCACTGTGTATACTACTGGTGTGCTTTGAAATACCTGAGATTTTGAAGAAATAACGAGTTCCTTGTGCGGGACTCACGCAACTCACCTTGGCATACTTGGCGGAGTGATGCAACAATGTCGTACACGTATGCACTGATAAGTCTGTGACTACATGCGTTTCGACTGCTGCGTTTGGAATCCTTGAACTAGACATCCACCAGCAACACAAGTTAGAGCATGTCTCTTCAACAGCAGCAGAACTGATTGCTATAGGAGGAGCTGTTGCTGTGCGGGGAGATTGCTATGCGGGGAGCATTTGTGTCCCACCTAACACCTTACAAATAGAAAATACCCTGTGATAATAAATCCGCATTTGCAAGACCTTCATTCTTGGTAAAGAAGAGGACAATATTACACATTGACATCAAATCATACAGCCATCTTATTGCACTCAATGAAATGGTTACACGATTATCTTCCAATTTATATCCGGACACTGTGGCTAGGCAGGAAACGAGCTAGCTGATGCTACAGCAAAAGCTGATGTGGATAACGCGCACTTCATGAACAAATTCCACACCGGCGATGTGACGTGAATGCTCCAATCAGAATAGTTATACGAGAGGGCACAACTAGTTGCTGGTCTAACCCAGACCATCGGTACAAGCGTCGACGGGAAACAGACTATAGCTTGATGTTCACACCTCCTGCCTAAAAAAAACCGAAGCCACGCCAGTTTGCAACCCAATATTCGAATGGGTGTCGCCTTCACTCGATGATACCAGCATTTTATCGGCCGCGTGGACAGCGTGAAGTGTGAGCGCTGCCTTGTAGATAAAACTTTTACACATACATTGCGCAACTGATCTTTATGCCTGCCTCAACGAATTGCGTTTGCTTCAGCGTTGACAGGCGTTGGTGTGGCAATGCCAAGCGAGGCTGCTATTTTGTCAGCAATGTGTGACTAGACGAAACCAACAACTGCTATCAGGCCTGTGATGGATTTTCTTAAGAATGCAGAACTGGACAGCATAGTTTAGCGAAATCGTTATGTTAGGTGGTTCTTGTATATATGCGTAACGTTTTCTTACCCCAGCAACACCGCTCATCACTATTTTTTTCCTTCTTTCCTTTCGCCTCTGTGCAGAGTGGCAGGCTAGAGCGCACTAGCTCACGCTGACCTCTCTGCCTTTGAATGAACTATATATATATATATATATATATATATATATATATATATATATATATATATATATATATATATATATATATATATATATATATATATATATATATATATATATATATATTCACGCCCAATAAAGACCAGAATGGTTTTCGTGCCTGTCATTTGAGGACATTTCTGCAAATAAGTTTGAAAATCGATTCCTGAGAGCATATATGTAAAAATATATAGACCTATACGTTGACCATTCAGGAGGGTCATATTCTAATGGGAAGGAAGAGAGAGAGATATCGCATATTTCTTTATGTAACTACCTGCCTCTACCAACTTTAAGCCTCCTACAGGATTACAAGTCTTTATGACGCTTCTTTTTTTGGTCTGGATGCCTATAGGCATTGTTTTCTGCCAAGCTTTACGCTGTTCAAACATAATGTCGCACATCGTACAAGTCTCATCCTTTCAGCATACGTTGTGATTTGTCGATTATGGATTGTGCTTATCGTTCTATATTTCTTGCTTTGGGTGATGCATTCTGCCTTTTTGCTGTGGCATTTTGTTTATTACTTTTTCCGTGCTCTTTTTTGTACTTTAACCTGAAGACTATCTTGAATTTATGATTTATTATTAGTAATTATTTTTGCGTGTGCCAGCACATAAACTTACGGTTGTTCCTGTACGCAATAAACAAATTATTATTATTATTATTATTATTGTTATTATTATTATTATTATTATTATTATTATTACTTACTTACTTACTTACTTACTTACTTACTTACTTACTTACTTACTTACTTACTTACTTACTTACTTACTAGAATGACGCCGTATGCCGGAATCCTTGGGTGACTTATGAAACGACATCACGTGGTACCGGCTGTGCGAAGTGTTCGACAACTCTTGTGATTCAAGCTGTTCCGCTATGGCTGTTCTCGCTTCGCAAGCGTTGGTTGTGTTTACATAAGCTGCGAAACAACATAAAGTGTTTGCCAGCAAATATTTTTAGCGAGCTTGAACTTATTTTAACACAGCGCATGATTACGCGGACCCAAGAAACGAAGAGGGGACAAACCGCTGCGCTGTCCCGCTTCTTTCCTTGTGGTCTGCGTAGTCGTGCGCTGCGTTAAAATATGTTCAAGTACTGTCACCAACTAGCCCAGCTTTCAGTCCTTCTACATTTTTCGCGAGCCAATGTGCGGTCATCGCCGGACCGTGCACTTTCGACGAAGCGCGTGCGCACAACGAGGTGAGACGCTCTGGTAAAAGGTGAGTTATGAAAATTGTCTGTCAATCGAAGCATTCTCTCGTTGTGCGAACATTTGTGTTTGCTGAGGCAAGTGCGACGGCCTCTTGCTTTAGCACGGAAAGTGCGTGGCCGAGAGGCAACATTTTAATCTCTGCGTCTACTGCTGCGCAGGATTCACGGCAGCACCTCACCCTAGTTTTCAGAGCAGTATTAAGTGGCCGAAGGCGAACGGGGATACTTTGGTATACCTTTCATAAGGGTATCTTGAGCTATATGGCCGCAAATAACATTACTTTTCCCAATAACCGTGGTTTGTGCGGCCTGCTACTTTCACCAGAATTATTACTGGCTGATCAATTATTTTATACATATATTTCTAGAAGTGTAACTTCACCCGCATATATTTTGTCGCCCTAATCTTCGCTCTCACTACATGCGCTTCTCTGAGGCGGGTGTATTGACTGATGTGATGTGATTTGCGAACGTTGCAACATTACCTGCACGCATCACTTACTCAATTACAATTCAAAATTACCGTATTTATTTATTTATTTGTTTATTTATAATACCTCAAGGGCATCATTAACGGGTGTTACATGAGGGGGTAGACAGTTCATAAACAGATGATTTGTTCGATGGCTTCTTTGAAATGGACGTTGCTGGAGTGGAGCACGACGTCAGCAGGAAGATCGTTTTATTCTATTGATGTTTGCACAAAAAATGAAAAGTGATGGGCAGTAGTATGCACATGGGGTGAATAAACCACTTTCGAATGGCTGATACGGCATGAAAGACAATGAGCTGGAACGATAACATGGTTTAGGTGCAATGCATGATAAAATTTATGATACAAACACAGTCTTGAAACTTTGCGGCGCGAAGCGAAGTCAACCATGTTAGCACGAGATTGTAGCTCGGTGACGCTACTGTGATAGGAGTAGTCCGAATAAAAGAATCTGGCTGCGCGATTTCGGATGGATTCAAGTGTTTTAATAAGGGTGATTTGATGGGGATCCCAGATGGCACATGCGTATTCTAGCTTCCGGCGAACTTGTGTTAGAGAGGTTAAAAGTTTAACAGAAGGCGGGGCTAGACGTAAATTTCTTCGGAGATAGCCAAGAACGCGGTTTGAGTCATTAGTGATGTTCATTATGTGGGATTGCCAGTTGAGATCTGAAGTTAGAGTGATACCGAGGTATTCACATGAATTAGCTGCTGTAATTTCAGAATCAGACAGGAAGTATTTTTTGGAGGAATAAGATTGTCGGCGATGGAAAGAAATGGCACAGGTTTTCTTTGTTTTCACACCAGCCAGTTCACCAGCCAGTTTTCACACCATGATTGAATCAAAGAAAGATCAGATTGTAGGATGACAGTATCGCTTTCATTGTAAACAGGACCATAAATGACACAGTCGTCTGCGAATAGACGAATGTCAGAAGCTAAGTTATTGGGGAGGTCGTTAATATAGATTAGGAATATCAGAGGACCAAGGACGGTGCCTTGAGGTGCACTGGAGGTTACAGCGGATAGGGAGAAGCGATGGTTGTAAGCACAAACGAACTGCTTACGGTTAGTCAAGAAGTCATATATCCAATTAAAAACAAGACAATTAAGGTTAAGACGAGTTAAGGTATCTTGTTTTCAGTGACTCTACTGGTCTCTGACATCAACAAATTTTCTTAACAACAGCTCAGCACATCAAGGCTGCTAACAGGCGAAGAGGCATCACATTATTACACGCCAATTGACATCATTGGGACAAAATACTTCTCGCCACACTTGACCTGCTGCCAGCTCGAAAAGGCCTGCCGGCTTGTCGTGGATAAGCATCGCAAGTTGCTATGTGTACATTCCCGAAAAGTCCCACGTCGTACTCACCAGATATTACCCAAATGCAGTACCGATTTTTTTCCCCTCGAAAATGCCTGCCGCACACACGATAATCAATGCTGGCTTGTTTCCTCCATTCTCGGTTTTATCGAACATGCAGCCCGCTGCTTCTTGGTTTTTGGGTATGCATGAAAACTCATACGAGGGCGAGAAGTAGAAAGCACATCATTCGTTCCTTTAACAATACAAGAGTTAAACAGAGTGGTTGCTGTGATTCCACGCTTCGGCAATCGTTCTTATTGCCTGGTGCAAATAAATGTAAATTTCTATGAGCACAGATTCACGAAGTACAACATCATACTTACCTAACATTTTTCCTGCAAGACCAGAGGCAAAGTCTGAGGATTCAAGGTCGCTTAAAACAAAAATTACCGCTCAGTTGTTTCGCCGAGGATGAACGCTGAAATATTTCGCCTATTTCAATTTTATCCCTCAAGTGTACTGTTGCCACGACATTTTGGAAGGGCTCATTCAAGGCTCACTCAAATGCGTCCAGCGATGCGGCATTGGGTGTATAAACTAACCTGCAGGCTACAAAATGAACTGCCTCGAGATTGAAAGCAATGTTGTATATATCTATGATGACGAGCTGGTAAACCATTTTCAACTGGAAAGAAGGCGATAACATCTGAAAAAAAACTTTCTTTTTTTTTCAGGTGATTCTCGCACCGCCTACTGCAGGGGCTATAATCATGGCTGAAGCGTGTTTCTGTGACTTGTGCTATGAGTTAAAACTACCTGGTAGCTTTTTAGGTTATAGTTACAGCGGGGTCCTCACATCAATCGATAATACCAGTGACGCCGTAAAGTGCCCTCGGGAAAGTTTCGAATGAACCATTTGTGCTCATCGGGTCGACAATCAGCTCGTAAAGAGATGACATGATTTTATCATAAGTAAACAAAAAAAAGCACGATAAACCTCGATTATTTCATTAGAAAAGCCCTTATGCTTGTTCTACCATCGTGGAACAACTAGCGTTTATGTAATTATGTTCTTGATCGTTTCTAGCAAGGCTTATTTGGAGGTTACCCCTCCTCGTAGTTTATATAGGATACAGTGACAGTTCTAGTTGACCTCCCTGTCTATCCCTCAAGTGTCTCTTTCTATCATTTGCCTGAAGCGAACGGCATCTAATGTAATTTGCAATCGATCCCCTGGCACCTGGTGTAATTTGCAATCGGCTATGTGCACGAAAATATCTCAGTGTCTTAATAGGAATAGCTTCGCGTAAAGTGCGTGTCATTTGCGTTAGTGCTGAGTGCTCTCTCTAAGGCTCGCAAACAGGCTGACGGGCTCTTCGGTGCATCGATGACATCAGGCTTCCTCAGTGATGCTCGTAAGAAGAAAACAAACACACCTCGTGTAAGCCTCTTAGTTACTGACGCCGCAGACAGGCCAAGCTATTTAATGCTGGCATTGAGTGGCGTCCAGGCGATTCCGCCACGGAGAACGCGGACTGCCACGTTATGACGTCAAAATGCCGTTGTCGTTGCTTTTCTTAGCAGCCTGGTCACAACGACGTCAGAACTGTTGGCTGAGAAGGATCAGATACAAGGAAATGAAGCGATTGAAGATGCTCGTAAATGGGGGGGGGGGGGGGGGAGGGGGAGGAGGTGATTGGCGTTAGCCTTCAATTAGCGAAAAAGGAAATTCTGCCTCGAGGACACCGAGCTGACTAGAAGACGGGAAGCGTTTACAAAAGGGGAGGGGGGTACGGGAGCAGGATTTTGTATGAGTTGCGCAACGTCGGATAGGATCATTGTGCAAGGATTATTAAAATCGCCAGAACAGCCTCTTGGAGTCTTGGATTTTGGCTGTAATTGGCGATTCCTTTTATTGTATAAAAAAGGTGCTCGTCTGTAGAGAAATATACACTGTAAATGAGCTTCTTTACTTTTTTCGTGACGCCAGAGCACAAAGCGATGCCTTAGGTGTTCTAAAAGTAGTGAAAAAGCATTGCTGAGCAAACAGACGTTGCACTTAATACTTTTTTCAAAGCGTCCCTCTGCGCGCTAGAGGAGATACTTTACTTGCAACGACGACAAGTTATTTTTTGCATACCCTTAAGTGAATGACTTCAACAATTATTCAGAGTGTTCGAGGTATTCAGAATATTTGTCCGAATGACTCACTTATTTAAAATTCTTTCATTATAATTAGCAGGAAAAAATTAAACGAGAACATGTGAAAACAGACGCCGATTTTGTATTCGACCTAGCGCCACCATTGCGTCTTTGTTCCAGCTTAATTTTATTTTCATTTGGCACAAAACGCTTACCAAAACGATGACTCTCCTTCATAATCATGTAGAACAGCCAATTTTCTGTTACGAGTTCCTTGGCTTCATTTGCATTGTGCTTTAAAGGCTCAATGAAGAGAAACAATGGCTTCGTTTAAATTGACAAACTACACTCTGAGAACGCTAGTGCACCAAGTTAAACTGTTATAAGTTCATCAGTAACAGAGAAAATCAAGGTTGAAGTTTCCTTATTGAATTTCACCCCGAAATCTGCGCACGGGACGTGAACAATTTCAAAACGTAATTTTTGTATTTTCACTATATTCGCGACATTGGCTCGATAAAATTTTCTGAAACTTCGCATGCTAGGTTTATGTCACCCACAGATGACAACGTACTTCATGTTTATCAGTTAGAAGCTACGTAAGATGCAGCAGACACCTTCGAATTTCATGACGTCTTGGTGCGTGGAGGGGGAATCTTAAGGTGGCGTCTCTGCAGTTTTTTTTTCGCACGTGTTCTCGCTTACCAAGCGTCATCTCGCAGCAAGAGTGGCGTTTTTAAGATTTCGAAATTGTACTTTACTAATACGCAAAAAAAAATCATTTTGCTATTTAGTGTCCCTTCAAAGAGGCCCTGTGACACTTTTGCGACAGGCTTATTTAGCACCGAAACATGTGTAGTAATGATTGCTGAAGTTAATGCAGCAAGAAGGATGCAAATCGGTGCACGAAAAGTGAAGTTATGAGTCCTCAAAGTTCGAAACTCGAGCAGACGACGACAAAAAAAATATTCTCTTTGGCATTTCACTCACCTGTTGACGTCAAATACCGCTTCTATAATCATAGCACGCGTTTCATAAAGACATGCGAGAAATGTCACCTCATAGTGGCCTTCACACAGTCCCTCGCTACCCCTCTTTTTGACAGCGTAGTTATCATAGCTGCGACAAACTATGTGCGTGGGGTAGCAGACGCTCTCACGGTCACACTGAGTGAGATACATACATATGCTTTCGGCGGGGACACTTCTCGGCATGCATGCAAGACGAGTTTTACGGCAACGCCGGCGTCCACCGCATACGGCGTTTTCGGCTCGCTGAAAATGCGGAATGCGTTTTGACCTTTAGTTGCTGGCGTACCATAGCCGCGCTCGCTGACCAAGTGTGAGTTCATGAGTCTGAAAATTCATCATTTAAAAATAGAAATTATTTCTTTCCGAGAAAGTATAAAAAGGGTTTGTACTATTTTTTTTTAGCATTCACTCATATGGCCTAGATACCAGCATATGAATATTGCACGCTACTTTTCTCGTCAAGCCAATAAAAAAAAAGAACGGCCTTTGGCATCACGTCGCATAACATGACGTCACTTCTCATAAGTAAAATAGCCGATGTGTGTCACCGCAGTTTCAAATCAAAGTAGTTTGTCCCATGACCTAAAATTATAACAGCTTTGATTTTGGCGTCCCCACTTGTGTGACGATGTCGGTGCATCCCACAGCACCAGGAGAACCAACCAAAATGTCATTCTCCAATGTTGTCGCAGGGCCCCTTTAGACACACGCATACTTGTTATTCTAAGAACACATGCATTTATCATGCGGCATTAGAGAAATGGTGCTTACTTCAAACCGTAGCCTTCAGTTGTTCTGGAAGTATGTCATCTGAAAAGAAAAGCGCAGACATTCAGGTATTTTCTCTACAAAACAACGAAAAGTTTTTGTCTGGGAGCAGACATTGAGAAGACATCGGGAATAATGAAACGCGTTGCTTTTGACAACCTTATCTGCAAACATTGGTATGATACGCGAAAGTAGCCAAACATCACAACAAAGAGCTGCTTGCTGACATTGTCATGTCAGCGTACGCAAGAGAGCAATGGCGTCCCTTTTCTCGTCTTCCACTTCGGGGGTTCCTCCTGCCTGTAACATGAAATAAACAGTTTCTGACAAATAACCAGCCATCGGCAATATACCACACAGCGAAAGAAATAGGAAGATGAAGAGAAAAAAAAACATGGCTGATTCCTCTTTTTAGAAACCGGGTTGACACGAAAGTGATACATGTCTTCACCGAAGTAGTAGAGCGTTTATTTTGGTTTGTTTTGCCTCAAGGACGAAGGAATTAATGCTACAGGAAAAATTGCAATGCCACACGAAGAACGGCAAGTAACAAGAAACTTGCAGCGCACTCGTCATACAGAAAGCCTGTGCGAAATGAGCATACACAGAACGAGCACGGACTAACGGCTGTCCAATCTCGACCCTTAAAACACGCTGCTCAAACAGAAAGACACACGAAACGAACACACAAGTATACACACGACGAATGCTAATAGCTATCACAATTCTTACTTCATCTTATGTGAGCAGCGTCATCCTTACGTAAACGCGGCCGCGGCAGCGAGAGAAGTGACCTTCGTGCTCTCCTAAATCACGAGTATAATCTGACCATGCCCCGTGGGTGCGCGCGCTCCAACAAACGCATGAAGCGCCCAACGCGCAGCCGTGGCACCATCTCACTACATATGACGAAAACGCGGTGAAGTTGAGGAGCTTTGAGGACCGGCAACGGTATATGATGTATATACCGACGCCCCGCTATGGAACATTTTCCTTCTCGTTTTTTTTGCCATCTTTTAGTATATATTTTACCACGTCATATCCGCGACGGAAATACGTCAGTGACGCTGTGGAGAACCCCGGCATAAAACACTTTCGTGTTAAAAAAAAAAAGAAGAGGGCAGGGCGTCGGACGAGTGTTTTACGTTAGCTATTCCGCTCCGGTACCGCTGGAGGCAGGACTTGTGCACCGCTTGCAAAGGCTGCGGTACCTATTCCGGCTAGTACCTATGCCACGCAAGGTTTGATTAACGTGTGCCTTCGATTTTATGACACTCTTTTCAGTGAAATTCTCGTCGTGGTGCGTTTCCTGGGCGGCGATCTGCATCTTCCAGTTCACCAGACTGTCTTAAAAGTACTCCTGAGGGGTGCTTTAAACGTAATGAATAAGAATAATTGAGTGATCACGCTTACTCGCTATAACATAACATCAATTGTTTCGAGCGTGCGAACATACGACGAAACCAAGTAAACGGACACTGCCGCTAGGCGGAAAGGGCAGCAACAGCCGATGCGTATTTCATGTGCAGGCTTTGTAGCTTATTGCACGTCTTGAAAATAATCCTCTCTGATTAGCAGAGCAGGAATACGCGTTGTGTACGCCTGCCATTACGCGGGTGAAACGCTCGTTACGTTGGCGGACAAATGGTTCACTTCCCCTAATTACTTTCTTGAATTATCGAACGCATAAATTAATTTCTTATGAATGAAAGAGCCACTCGCTCTATAGTTTCTTTTGCATTTCTTTTAAACTCAGCGGAAGCGCCTCAGTAGCCGGCGTGCTTCATCTGATAGCATTCAATATGCACTTATACATCAGCTACATCAGCGAAGGGAGGCGGCTTACTTTCCCAGCATGAAGCGCACTCAAATAGAGCAAATCTATCTAGGAATGCGCTTCACACCTCCAGCTTCTTTGGGGGTCTCTGACAAACGATATTCTGCGCCTTCCTTAAAGAACGGCGTAAAAATACTGCAGTTCCATAAAGCGCAGCAACGCGAGCTCTTATGATGTAGCACGAGGTTAAAAAAACACGCGCTGCCGCTGCACTTGAGACGCCGCGAGGGTCTGTTTTCTCATTAGCGACACGTAGAGAACAGTGGTTTTCGGGCAAGCGACATCCGACACTTGCAAAAAAAAACAACAACAACAAAAAGTACCGATGGGGCATCGCCGCCAGCACTGCGCCTCGTTAAAAGTAATTTTCAGGCACAATGTATAAGGCCTGCGAGAAGATTCTTTCGAGATGTGAGGTACATAATGAGGTTTCGAGGAAAGCGTAAAACAGGATGGAAGGCTTAAGGTTGTTCGAAATGATCGCGATGTACACGATTCGCGACTTTGTTTACTTATCCGTGCTGCGTGGCGTGTTATTCTAAGACACGGACGCACGCTCGTTATGCCAAACCGTGCGATATGTAAAAAATTGTCTGTCCTTGGTGTTCTATTCAACAGTGTGTATGCAAAAAAAAATAACACTATACCTTTATTCAGCCACCTTAAACTGTATCAGCACGCCCATTTCATGGCACACAATCCAAGGCTTATGTGGTCATGTCTGCAGAGTGGTTTACGCATTCACCGCATTGTATAGTGGCAGTGGCATTACATGAAGTAGATATTGCGCTGAAAATGTTGCAGTGGTTGCCAGCTAACTGCAATGTACAAAGCAACGTTCATGCTGACTTTGATTCCAGGACAGCACATGACACAGCATCAGAGACAACTGCTGTTTTTCTCTCAAGAACAGGTGCGGCGACTATATACGGTATACTGGCGTTCACTTCAATATACAGTCATAACTAGGGTGCGACACGAGAAACCAGTACTGAGCACGGCACAAAACATACCCTTCCTGAAACATTCATATGCCTCGAGAAATATGCGAGCAAAGTTAAGCACGTATTCACCGAATCAAACTCGATGTAGTTTATAGACAAGCTGCTTCAAGCACACGTAATGTGAGACAGTCAGACTCTCCAATGTGTTCTCCGGATGACACTCTACAAGAAGACATGGACCAACGTGATGACCACTTCTACAAGTCGGAGCGACAGATACTGAAGGCAGTACAGCATTTATGGCTCGGGTTGAACTTGAAGCTGCGGCACTTACCTCCTGTTCCCGTAGCAAGGAATTGCGTGTACGCTCTACAGAACACAATAGCGCTGGTGATGTTATAAGTACGTACACTTTAACGAAACACAACCAACTTCTCCTTCGTGTATATGTGCGTATCTGTGTGCGTTGTGCTCTCTATTGTTCCGTAGCCAGCGTGATTTCCTTTATTCAAGGATATATATATATATATATATATATGGGATATGGCACAACGGGAGCGTTGTCAACAAGGATAAATATATATTCAAGGATAACAAGGATATATATAACAAACATAATTATATTTATCCTTGTTGACAACGCTCCCGTTGTGCCATATCCCATATATATATATATATATATATATATATATATATATATATATATATATATATATATATATATATGGCACAACGGGAGCGTTGTCAACAAGGATAAATATATTTATCTTTGTTATATATATCCTTGTTATCCTTGAATATATATTTATCCTTGTTGACAACGCTCCCGTTGTGCCATATCCCATACCTTCAAGAAGACTAACTGGCCCATTGAATTATTACTCCCACTATATATATATATATATATATATATATATATATATATATATATGTATATATGATTGAAAAACCACGCAATAAAGTTTGAGTATGGAAACTTTTGGGTGAACTGTTCGAAGATGGAACAAGAAATCTAACAGCAAAAACGTAAACAGTTTTTGGACGTGTTCTCTCTTTTTTTGTACAATACTTTTTTTTCACTGAAAGCGCCATTCAGTTTTCTCCTTACGTCCTCAAGTATATCCTTAGTTATGTAGACACAAACATAAGCAAGAACACAAGAAAGAAAAAAAGAAGAAAAAGAAAGGAAGAGTTACTATTGCTTACATACTTATAAAAAAGAGAAACTGAAAATAAAAGCTCCGAAATCTAGGGGCGCCGTTTATCACCGGGAATCGTCACAAACACGGCTCTAGGTGCCACGAAGTTCTAACTTGCAAAGGTGCTAATATTCGTGCGCGCATTACTCTTATACAACATAACAATCTACTCTGTGGTAACTCATTTTTAGTGCTGTTTTTTTTTTGCCCAAAGGGTAAACTTCACCACGCCCTTGTGCGTCTAACAAAAGTCTGCCCACCGGCATACTTTTGTTACTGGAGTTGCACTGTCAATATTCCGACCAATGTTTCAGCCAACAAAAGTAAGCAATCACCAGCTCTTGTTCGATCACCGCATTAGCGCCAACAGAGCGAGAGAGAGAATGTTCGTGTTTACAAGAGACGTTCACTCGAGCAATAACCTTTATAGAGCTGACCGCGTCTGGTTGCTTGTTTGTTTTTCTCGCGCACGCGACCGTAGCGACCGTAAAGCCAGCGCTTTGATTGGAGCAAACAGACGCCGCTTCGGATGTAGTTTTGCTGGAACTGGCGACAATTTCCGCAGGCGACAGCCACTGCGCGGAAGATGGCCGTCGGACCGATTAGGCGCTGAGGGCTTACAGCGAGCTGGCGGTCGTAGGGGCGTTCAGGCGGCTACGTCGCGCGCTCTGGAAAGTGCCGCCGTTCGCGCTGATTTCGGCGCAGCCCGCGGCGCGCTCGGGGCCAGCTGAGCGGCAGCGCCAGCCTAGGGTGGGGAGGGCAGCTGAATAATTGAGGCCCACAAAGCGGCGGGCCTTGGAGCGCGCGGCACCCACTCGTCGTCGCGTACGGCAGTCGTCTCCGGCGATCGCGTAATTTGGTTAACGCCCGGCGTGCCTCCAATTATAATTTCAAAGCCGTCCGAGCAGCGTCTCTGTGCCCGCCCGTCGGCCGCTGGGATTTGCTTCGATCGGTTGTGCGCGTGGCCCAGACAATGGTGCGACGGCGCGGCAGGCTCGCCAAGGCGGCGGCTGTGGGCAGCGACACCGGATGCGCGCCACTGGCCTCCACCGCCAATTTATGAGCAACCGTCGAGATGCGCGGCTTTGTCCTCTCGACAACGCAATGACTGAATGGCCATACGCAGTCAGCCCACACGTCGATCGGGACGGGCAAGCTTGAAAGAGCACAGGCAACGGCGACAAGGCGTCTGAGAGGTGTTCCATTGGCATAATTTCTTCCACGAATAAAACCACTGTTTTAAAATAACCATCTGCTGAAACTCATTGACTTTTGAGACTTCTTTGTTACTCTAGATTTGTGTTACTGTATACTTCTCGTCGTTCACTTGTTCGGCTTAAAGTATGCCAATAAAAGTGACCAATCGTCAGTATGCCCACGCTTACTTCATAAAGAGACGTCCATCGACGCTCTATTCCTGAAATGGTCTTGCCTTCCACTGACCGGTTGCTCATGATAAGTGCAAGTGAAAAAAAAATACCCACGCTCACTGGTTGATTCCGAACATTTGTGTAAAAATAAAGGAATAAGCTTGAAACAGACTTCTTCGCACGTCCATAATAACAAGGCCTGGTGAGTAAATTTTCCTAACGTAAAAATATGAGTAAAACATCCGGCAGATACCACATTCAAAGGGAATGGATGTCAAGCGAATCATGCGGAAATAAGGTAACTGTGGTGTAATTTCTCTCATTGAGCGATGCATTGCGAAATGACGCCTAATATATGTACAAATGTTGTACGCACAGATGTATGTTGAACAGTCGCATATATGTTTTATATAACCTGTTTACAGTTGCGAAACGATGCCAGGAGCAACATCGATTTTTCGAACACCAGAAGCGGCAACCTGATATGTAGCAGTTGGGCTCACGAGGTTGGTAGCACTGGCTAGGGCCACAAAGACCAACTTCAGTGGATGGAGCTTAAGTAAACAACAGACGTTAACCCGACGTGACGCTTGCATCATAGCATCAAGTATGAAATGTTTATAAAATTGGATAGCCAGCATCGCCACCACAATTGACGTTCCACCAACATTATGCCTGCACAGAACCTTTTAATGCGAAGCATTCTTTAGCGGACTTCTTGCTGCTTCTGAGTGTACCTATCTCTCTGACCCTCTGTAACTCCGCCCACACACCTCTCGCTTGTCCGTCCTTCCGTCCGTCTGTCCGCCCGTCCGTCCGTCCTTCCGTTCTTCCTTCCGTCCGGTTTGTTTGTCTGTTAGTCCGTCTGTCCGTCTGTCCGTCCGTCCGTTCGTCCGCCCGTCCGTCCGTCTATCTATCTATCTATCTATCTATCTATCTATCTATCTATCTATCTATCTATCTATCTATCTATCTATCTATCTATCTATCTATCTATCTATCTATCTATCTATCTATCTATCTATCTATCTATCTATCTATCTATCTATCTATCTATCTATCTATCTATCTATCTATCTACCTATCTATCTATCTATCTATCTATCTATCTATCTATCTATCTATCTATCTATCTATCTATCTATCTATCTATCTATCTATCTATCTATCTATCTATCTATCTATCTATCTATCTATCTATCTATCTATCTATCTATCTATCTATCTATCTATGACATCGTTGCGCAAGTGCAAACAACCGCTTATATATATATCTTGAACTCTTCAACATGTCTGTGCGTGCAACATTTGTGCACATATTTAGCATAATTTCATGACGTGTCGCACAATGAAAAAATGCGACATGGTTACGTTCCATCCGCCTGCTTCACACAACACCGATTCCCAGGTAACTCCGCATGCTTGCTCGCAAGAGCACCACGTCGCAATGGCACGAGTCACATTTCACACCATGGCCCCACCGCTGTAGTCTAGTGGCTAAGGTACTTGGCTGCTGACCCGCATGTCACGGGATCGAATCCCGGCTGCGGCGGCTGCATTTCCGATGGAGGCGGAAGTGTTGTAGGCCCGTGTGCTCAGATTTGGGTGCACGTTAAGGAACTTCAGGTGGTCGAAATTTCCGGAGTCCTCCACTACGGCGTCTCTCATAATCATATCGTGGTTTTGGGACTTTAAACCCCACAAATCAATCAACATTTCACCCATGCATGATAATGTACCTTAGACCCAACTCTCAGTCTTCGAACTCCTCCGGAACTTTGCCGACGAGACGCTACTATGCTGTGTCAATTATGGTTGGGTGTCGCATTTAACCATGTGTGTGCGTTCCGCATAGGAATGGCCGACACTGCTGCATGCGACCATTGCGGCAGTGACGAAGCAACTTGGCACATTCTGTGTGAATGCCCACAATACTGCTCTCAGAGACAGTCACTCTGCAATGAACTAGAAGACCTAGACAACCATACATTTCGGAAGAAAGAATCCATCGCTACCGACAGGGCTTTAAGTCACAAAAGAAGGCTGTGAAGGCGCTCCTGCGCTTCTTGCGTTCAACCAGCCTGTCCAAACAACTGTGATCGGAACACCCTGAATGTGTGTGCATGTGAATGTTTTCTAATTTATTTTATATTTCTCCATCTTATCCTCTTTCCGACTCTTTTCCCCACCCCTGTACAGGGTAGCAAACCAGTTCTTCTAGGTTAACCTCCCTGTCACTTCCTTTTATTTATTTCACTCTCGATCTGCCAGGTAAGTGGGATCTGCCGTAGCTTTGCACGAAAGATTTATTCAAGTCGCTCTGCGAGTGATTCACTTATTACGCGTATCTGTGCCCTCATGCGATGCGAGTAGTTATGTTCACACAGTCGTCTCCTGCTCAGTAAGAGCTTCTCAATTCGGCCTCTGAAGTTTTTATACTATATGAAGCATTTGTTAATTAGCGAAAGGCACTTCGACCATTGCTATCTATGCAGCCGCGTAAGTCTCGACGCTCTCATAGTCTCGTTCCGTGACTTGGTGTATACCGAAATTGGCATGATAGGGTTTCAGAGTATGGCGAACACGGATACCAGATCATGACAAAGATAAAATGGCATACCTGTTGTGCGCATAGTGAAATTCGTTCCCACAGTCACGTGAGGCATAAATGCAAGATTAATATGGCCCGCGGTACTGTAATATGCGACCCAGGTAATTCACCGTGCAAATCAACCCAAAATAACAAAAATATATATCAAAAACTTCAGAAGACGTTTTTTTCGTGGATTGAGCGAGAGAAATACATATCTATACGTCCGTTATAAAGGATAGATTTTAATGTAACACACAAATTTTTACGTATGTACTCCTATAATTTAAGCTATATTCTATAGAATTGCTTGACTTCGCACGAACACGCCAATAAAAACCGCTTATACTACGTTTCGATAAAAGTAACGCCTGGGCTGTAGCACGGGTGCCGGCGCTTTGGTCGGATGGTCAGTTACCGCTTGGACACCAGTGTAGTCAATGCGACTGCGGTAGGCCCAAAATATGCAAGCAACTACACTAATTACAGAAAAAACTTCAATACACTTTGGCTGAAAGCGTGGCTAATGTGCAGCTAAACAAGCTTACTGCTTCGTGTGATATCGATTCCGGCAATGCGTCGGGTCTGCTAGAATTTTTCTGTATATGAACGGGATTACTTATATGCTGTCAAAAGTAATGCAAATGTAATCTCAGAACATCACGTCTATGACGGGCATATGAATACTGCGCTCTGTGAAATTTCCTAACCATTAATTACAAGCACGTCTTGAGTCAATGCGGTTGTTTAATTTCCACTTCATAAAAACGAAGCCCCAAAAGCAGATTCTCTTGCAGACATAACCGCGTGAATACGCAGGCGAACCAGCCTTTGATGGCGAATTTCGTTTTACTTTATTTATGAATGGCCCTCCAAGCATTGTTCTCCTGCTTTTAGCCCTTTGCAATGCATTGTCTTATTTACCAAAGTGATTTTGTGTTACTATAGTTTCTTTTCGAAGCCTCTGTCTGTGTTTTGTTTTATTTATATTTTTATATATGCGTAGTTCAGTTATCAAAAAACCTAGGCTGTTATTCTAACACTTCAGTGTTTTCGCATGTAACCACACTTGTCGCATTACGAAGGCGATCGTGGTGTAAATTCTTAATCTATAGTGCTTTCGGTACGCAAAACGTCGGGAATGTTGCCGTGACTCCGATGGGGAGATAAGTTTGTTCAACCGGACAGAAAGACCCGAAGTTGAGTCTGTGCGAAAATCTATACGTTTTAAAATGCACAATGTTGCATTTAAAACCGAATAATCAGCCAACATTATTCGCGAGACTCGCCTAGTGGTGAAAAGTTAATTTATTCTTTTAAATAATTATTTATTTCATTTATTTAAGAGACCTATTGGTCATTGCATAGGAAAATACAAGAGATATCTTAATGGCGCTTCAAACAAGATGCGAACATGTGAACACAAACAAAAAGCAATGTTCTCATTTGAAAAAAAAACGATAATTAGACGGCAACATTAGCAGGAACAAATTTACCATGTCTTTCTCTTTATAAGAAGCCTGGAAGTGCCCAATCTAGACTGCCATAATTCTCAATCTGTCTTGTCAGGTATGGTTATGAAAAAAATTACAAAAGCAAATTGTGCTTAAACCAAGCGAAATTGGTGGCAACATTGTGCGCCACACTTAGGCTAGCTGAAGTCAGCATCGCTGGAAAAATATACGCGATTGTAGCGTTGCTGTGGTAAACGCGAGTGGCACAATGATAATCGTTTGCATCACTTGCAAATGCGAAATGTACAAAGGTCAAGAAAATGGTTCACAATAACGAACAAACGCTCGTTATGTCGTGCAACTAAGACGCGAACGCATATACGAGGTGGATCGTGCTTGGAAGCACACTACATGCGCTGTACGTTGCCGTTACCGGTTTTGTAACTCTTTTTGGGGCTTAACTAAAAGCCTGATGCAACCTCATCGCAAAAGTTTCAACCCAAATTTCAGACATAGCTTAAAAGAACCCTAAAACACTTTCCAAAGGAATTGCCGAGTGGCTTCATTAAAAATCTTATTGCCTCACGGATCTACTGCCGCAATAAGTTTTCAAACCCATCAAGTAAGAGCGAATAGCACGCTTCAAGCGTTTTCTCTGTTCTTTTTTTACCAATGTGCGCACTGAAGGCTTTGCCTGCAGGAAGGTGGATACAAGGGGCCACTCATCTCTTGAAGCATGTGTCATCACCTCGAGCACTTTCTTTTCATTTTTTCTTCGTACATGTGACTTACATTTAATGCCATTGCGAGCATGCGAGCGGGCACATGGTGGCATACTGCGGCGGCCGTGGTAACTATGGAGCTCTTCATGCAGAAATAAGGCAATGGCCATGAAGTTGGGTATATGGCACAGTGATATGGGTATATGGCATAACTGGCAGAGAGAAGGGGGCATCATTTTTGGCTGACTTAAAAAAAAGCTCTGAATTTCAGGCAGCGCGCTGCACTATAATGTTTTCTAAACTTTGACTACTGACCAGCAGTGGTTTCTGACTGTGCTTAAAAAAGGTGTTGCAGGGTCCCTTTAAGCAACGTTTCTAAATATACGACTTGTGCGCTTACAGAAGCCAAACGCACCAGGGGCCTCATTCGCAACGCGTATCGGGCCGATTTAACGATGCTTCTCGCTCAGAAGGGTTCAATTTCTTTACCATTGGTGGACCGGCTCAGCTAACAATCTGTCAGGGATTTACATATATGCCGAACAATCACCTTACGAACATTTTCAGCGTAAGAACTTTTCGTGAAAGCCAGAATTAGTTCGTAAGTGATGTTTACCAATGTTGAATTGGCAACGCTATTTAAATGTGGGCATCACGAGCGGCTCGGATTACTTTTTTTCAAACAATGCTAATGCAGGATGTTATAGTGAATACAGGCAGAGATGTATTCGAAAAAAAAAATGGCGAAGGAAGGCTGTAGGAGACACGGAAAAGACCGGGAGGTTAATCGGTTCAGAATAACAGGCACGCCATCCTACACTGTGGAAAAAGACGGGTGAGTTTGAAAGTCAGGTGTGTAAAGATGAAGAGCGTGTGAGAAAGAGAGAGATCACACAAAACGTCACAGCCAGTCAATCTTGTGTGACATGCGGCATACCTATCGGTCTCTGTGCGAAAGTTATAATAAGGTAATGAGCTAATGTGCCAGCACACCACGGTCAAACTGCATCGATGCCTGTTCCTTTTCTAAGCGCAGCCTGAAATGCATTAGCGGTAAGACATGAGGCCCGCCACGTTATGGATGTGCCCACTGGCCGCTCTATACACTCGCAGGTTCCTGTGCATTCGTGTATTTAGTGCGTATTTATTGCTCGCTTACAAAGAGCGCCTTTGCTTTGGAAGATCAAGCTTCGCCAGCACCGCATTTGAGCAAATACAACTCATACGCTGCGCTATAAACAGGGCCGCTCAGGCACAGCCTCATTAATTATCACCGAGCTTTTGTGGGCAAAAGGCCATCTCTCTCCATAGCGGACGCATCTATACGAGTATTAAATAACTGGGCACGAGCGGGATTAGCGACCAGGAAAGGAAGTTTTGAAACCGTTATGCACTGGCGAGGTGGTCGCGATGTCAGCACCGCTGTAGACTGGCGGTGTTTTGATATGAGCAGCAAGCCCCAGGCTGTTTCACTTGGCAGCATGTGCTCTTTTTCAACAGAAATTGAACAGCTACAAATATTAAGCCGCACTATCATCTCACGCTAATTTACATACTGAAGCAGTTTGCACTAATCCAAAACACATTTTGATTATACCCGCAACGGCAGATAAGCTCAGGGGGCTGGAAAGGCCACCTGAGCAGAATGCGACACGATTATGAAAATCAAACATGTTTTTGTTTTGTGTTTGCTTTCTTTTATCCAGCGCCCCTAACAATATATATATATATATATATATATATATATATATATATATATATATATATATATATATATATATATATATATATATATATATATATATATATATGTGTGTGTGTGTGTGTGTGTGTGTGCACTGAAAATCTGCAAAATCAGGTTAAAACTTTAACGAAAACCATGTTACTATGTCCGCACGTTATTATATCGACAGTATTAGGCGCAGATTTATCTCCGTAAGCTTTATCATTATATATCATTGCTTGAAGCATATTTACCAATACCGTCGACTGTATTTTGTTTGTGCTTTGTCTTTTGTTTGCACATGTGTTATCCCGCAACAGCAAGGTAAAGCAACAGTTTTCCGTAGAAAAAATAAACCAGCGACCTTATCTAATCAGCCTTAATTTGACGACAAGATGTGATCAGCGCCTATTGAAGCGAATCGTCTTTTGTAGAATTTTGTGATTTTTTGTTCTGTCTTTGCATAGAGGATGAGGTTGAAATTTCATTATAAACATTCCAAACGATAGAATATAGACTCGTCTTTCGTACGCACAAGTTTGCGTAAAATGAGTGTATACCACCAAACATCGACTTTTCCAACTCAACACCTATTAAAATTTGGAGGCTATAAGACGTGGCTTTCGTCTATACTCTATAAATGAAGACAAACACCTTTAAATAAGATATTTAAGAAACACAAACTCACGCCCACCAATTACATCGCGATTATATGGTACAAAATGCAAAAGGGACACCAACAAAAAATCTATAATTGCTGCAAATATTACAGCAACAAAAATAGTCCCAAATTACATTTACCGGTACATTGCGCTCTGCTGCGGAAGTGTGCCCAATTTGTGCTGTTGAGATATTTATTTTCTTGATGAACATCGAGCGCGTCTCTTTATTCTACTTATACACACCAATTTCCGAGTTTTTTGTTTTTGTTTTATTTCGCCCACAAGTTTACGCTGCTGAAGCGTCACGAGAAACTTTAAAGCACCAACAAAAAAAGTACGGAATCCGAAAAGTGGTAATGTAGGGAAAAGTAGATGCACTTTTAGGGACCTACCTTCTATATAGCTTCAACGTGCGTACAGAGTTCCGTGCTCCTTTCTTTCTTCGTTTCGCTCCAGGTCGTTCTTGGTATGTTTATCCAGCGGGGAGAGAAAAAAAAACAACGTTCCGGATCGCTAGGGATTTCCGCGCTTTCGCTGAATTTTTCCCTTTCTCCCCCATTTTAATGTAGCAAACGCAGCAGAGTGTGGCAAGCGCAGCACGCGATGAGACCTTCTGCAAGCGGGCGCCCGTTTTACGCACCAAAAAGTTTTCCACCACTTCGAGTCACTTTTAATAGCCAGAGATTTAGTACAACGCTCGCGCCAGAGGGGTCTATTAATCAGCGGCGCACTTTCGGGTTAAGGGGCAAAATTAGGCGTCGTTTCGCATAGCAACGATGCCTGTGTATACCGAGACGAAAGAGAAAACGATCGTAATCGTAAGCTGCGCTGCCCCTGAAACTTGGCGTGTCGCTCGCATTTAAGGGTTAAAACACACACACACGCACGCACACACACACACACACACACACACACACACACACACACACGCACACACACGCACAAAACCTCGCCGGTAAATATCACGAGTGACACTATAAAAACCTTCCGCTCAAGAAGCGTCATGAGGTTGGGCCTATAAAGCGAGAAGGCCATGTGAGTAATTTACTCTCAGAATTAAAAGCAGTCAGACAGTGCATGCCACTTCGAAGGGCGAAAAACAATTTGGAAACGTTGGGAAGCACTGCGCTAATTTTTGGCCACAGCACGGTACATGCGATCCTCATTTTCAAGCTCAGATGATCCTGAATGATTAAATTGGTATGTCTTAACGTATCAAACTGGGAGGCGGCTACCGTAGATCAATGTGGCAATACTTAAGACCCCTTTCAACCGAGGTAAGCGTGAGCAGAAGAATCTTCGATTGCATTGACGAACTAAATATTTTGACTTCAAGAACGGATGGACTAAGAGCGAGACAGACAAAAGCGCTGTCGCACGATGAGTATACATATTAGGGCATGGCGTAAGTCTGATGAATGTGGAGCATTACGACGCAAATACCAAGAATTATAAGGATGGAAGCTTGAGAGAGCTGGTATGCGTTCATCTTGGTTGAACAGCGCACACGAGACGACGACGATGTAAAAAAACCTAGACAGGTGCTGACTCGCAGCTAAAATGTATTTGAGAAAGAACAGCTTATATATAGGTGAAGTGCAACTTAAAATAAAACGCAATAAAAACTCAAAACAGCAACACATCCAAACACGCTGCAAGCAAGGAAAAATCCTATCTTTACTTCACCTGCAGAAGATGGCACCTATGCATATCTTTTTTTTTCTTTGCTTGCAGCGTGTTTGGATGTACTTCTTGTTCGGGTGCTTTTTTTTTTTCATTTTCTCTCAAGTTGCATTTCACATATATATCAGCTGTTCTTTCCCAAAATAAATTTTAGTTGCGAGTCGGCGCCTGTCTGTGTTCTGTTACTTCGTCATGCAAGACGAACCAAGAAGTATACATATGACAAAGGTGCCAGGCCAGTGCATCGGTGAGTGACTGCGTAACAAGAAAGTTTGATGTGTAAATATAAACGGAATGTGACTGGGCCTAAAAAGAGTCACAGAAAATTTCGTAAATAATATCTGTCGTAAAATATGGCATTTACTAGTAACGTTTGCAATAAAACGTAAGCCTACACGAGAGTATTCTGGGCTACAGTAAAATATTAGAAAATTTAAACATTTATAGTTCTACTTCCTTAGCGAGACGCTTGTAATCAAGGACTTAATAGCAGTTGCTATACAGTGCATTAATATTGTAGCAGCCCCCCCCCCCCAAATAAAAGAGAGACAACGTTATTTAAAAGTTTTAATACAGCTTTGTCGTCGAAAAACGGTGCTGCGTCAGCAAATAATAACGAACGTAAGGGAATGTACTCTATGTTTTTTTTTTTTCAGAATAAATAGAAGTGCTGAGTTCTGCCTGAGATAGAGAAGAAGTAAGCAGAATTGTAAACGCGCACGCACACCTTTACGGACGCGCACGCACGCACACGCACGCACACACACCATCATCATCATCAGCCTGACTACGTCCACTGCAGGACAAAGGCCTCTTCCATGTTCCGCCAGTCAACTCGGTCCTGTGCTTGCTGCTGCCACTTTGTAGCCTCAAACTTCCTAATCTCCTCTGCTCACCAAACTTTCTGTCTCCCCCTCACCCACTTGCCTTCCTGGGAATACAGTCAGTTACCCTTAATGACCAGTAATTATCCTGCCTGCGCGCTACATGTCTGGCCCATGTCCATTTTTTCCTCTTGATTTCAATTATGATATCCTTAACCCCGGTTTTGTTCCCTAATCCACTCTGCTCTCCTCTTGTCTCCTAAGGTTACACGTGCCATTTTTCTTTCCATTGCTCCCTGCACCGTCCTCAATTTAACCTGAACCCTCTTTGTAAGTCTTCAGGTTTCTGCTCCGTAGCTAAGTACCGGCAAGATACAGCTGTTATATACCTTCTTCTTGAGGGATAATGGCGATCTACCTGTCATAATTTGAGAGTGCTTGCCGAATGTGCTCCACCCCATTCTTATTCTTCTAGTTACTTCAATCTCGGGGTTCGGCTCCGCGGTTATTACCTGCCCTAAGTAGACATAGTCTTTTACAACTTCAAGAGCACTATTAACTATCTCGAAGCGCTGCTCCTTTCCGAGGTTGTTGTACATTACTTTCGTTTTCTGCAGATTAATTTTAAGACCCACCTTTCTGCTCTCCTTGTCTAACTCCGTAATCATGAGTTGCAATTCGTCCCCTGGGTTACTCAGCAATGCAATGCCATCGGTGAAGCGCAGGTTACTAAGGTATTCTCCATTAACCCTTATCCCTAACTCTTCCCATTCTAGGCCTCTTGAAATCTCCCGTAAGCACGCGGTAAATAGCGTTTGCAAGATTGTATTCCCTTATTGTCTTACACCATTCTTCATAGGTATTCTGTCGCTTTCTTTATAGAGCACTATCGTGGCAGCTGATCCTCTGTATTTATTCCAGTATGTTTATATATGCCTTGTGGACGCCCTGATTTTGCAGTGTCTGCATGACTGCTAATATTTCTACTGAATCAATTGCCTTCTCTTAATGTTTGAAGGCTATGTATAGTCGTTTATTGTATTCTGAGCATTTCTCAATTACCTGGTTGATCGTATAAATGTGATGTATTGTTGAATAGCCAGTTCGAAATCCTGCTTGTTCCTTTGGTTGGTTGAGTTGTAATGTTGTCTTAATTTTGTTAGCAATTACCTTTGTTACATAGCTTGTATACGACGGTGAACAAGCTGATTGGCCTGTAGTTCTTCATGTTCTTGTCAACACATTTTTATGTATTAAGATGATGTTAACATTCTTCCAAGATTCTGGTACTCTCCCCATCAAGAGATATTTCGTAAACAAGATGGCTAGTTTTTTCTAACACAATCTGTCTTCTGTCTTTCAGAAGATCTGATGTTACCTGATCTCCACCAGCAGCCTGGCCTCTTTGCATTCCTTCCAAGGCTTTTCTCACTTCTTCTGTCACATACGCACAAACACGCACAAACACAAAGCTGGGTCATCCTTTTATTCCTTTCCGAAATTACATAATTTATTTAAGGTCAGTTGTTTGCTGTTCTGTATTGCACCAATCTCTTATAGGAATGAACGTGCGTTGAGCCTAAACGCACAACCAGAACATCGTCTCCCTCGATCATCGACCGAGAAGGCCGCTCAAAGCACTTTTGTGCACCTTTTTCTGTGCGGCGCTGTCCTTCCATGAGCACAGGCACGTTAACCATGTTATTTTGTTCCCATATATATTATTCTGTTAGGCCTTCACCACGGCAGGGAGTAGCCGACCATTCACTCCTGGTCTCTCTCCTTTTTCTAATTTCTCTGGCGCTGACCAGCTGCTTGAAATTCGCAATTGAACGATGTTTTCATAAAGCTACAAAAAATTAAAAAGAGAACCTAAAGCTGATTTGCATTCCGCCTAGGTGTTTTTGTAAGGAATTTCTCCCTCATTTTATTCATTGCCCATCGTCCGTCCGGCCGAGTGTATAATGTTGGTGGAAGCAGAAGTGCGAATACAAACGAGCCACCGAGGATGACCCAAAAAGTTATTCGAAACAAAAATAACGATGAAAAAAACACGTTTCATGCGTACGACCTTGGGGCAATGTGCGCCGCTTCTTGTTCCTCGCCATCGCTGATCCACTCTCAGAATTGGCAATCTGTTTGTAAAGGTCGACTTCTGCTGTCTACTTATTGCCTTGCGTGTATGGGCGCTCATTACTGAAGACAAAGGAAGCGTATAAAGCTATCAAGCAATAAATAGGCAACACTTCGATGAATAAATACAATAATCAAACTGCAATCAGTGTGATTACATGTTTTCATACTTTATTTCTAATTTGGTTCCAGTCACGTTTACTTGGTTCAATGCCAATTTACTATAGCGAAAGGTCGGGCGAGATATTTTTGTGACCCAAAGTCAAGGAAAAAAAAACGACCTGCAAAACCCATAGCCAAAATGGTGTACACGTCTTTCAGTGTTCGTTCGCTCCACTGTCTTTACTTCTCAAGCACAAAGCATAATATGGGGCATGGAGAAGAAAGTAACACCTGTTGAATTTTTTTCCTTTGCACCTTCCGTGAGCAGTGCCCACGTAGAGAACAAAAATAAATGCCAGGTCGATGATACATTGGTCGCAGGCCTCCATCATCACTGCCAAGGGGCGCGAGAATTAATGGAGTATAAAAGACGTAACGAAAGCTCGGACGTGCGCGCGTGCGGTAAATCAAGTTAGAGCGTAGGCTCGCCACGCGGATGATGTCTTTGTTGTAATTTTCGTAGCCTCTCATAATTTCTTACCTTTATCGTTACTGCGAAAAAGGTCTTAATTAATACCGAAACCATTAATTGGCGCTCAGAGGAGCCCCACGCAAAGAAAGAAATACCTTTGCATTCACTATTCATGTAATGGATGACTCGAAGGGAAATAGAATAATGAATTGAACCACATTTGCACTTCCTTTTGGGCTGTCATTTAGAGAGCGAAAGAACTCGGGATAAGTGCCGCACAAATACCAATATACGCCCCGCAAACTAAAGAACGTACGCCTTGCACGCCTAGCCCAAATTGAAGTCTCTTCTATTCAAATTTATGCGTAAGTTTTTCAATATTACTATTATCCGTTAAAGCTTTCTTTTTTCTTTAAATCATTTCACTTTCGTATAAGTGAGGTGCTTTCATCCTTTTTTTTTCTTTTACACTCACGACCAATAAGGATTGACGACTTACCGAGTGGGAGCGGTATAGTGTTAGGAAGGGGGTTCGGTGGTCGGACTGGCCGCACCCCTATTGTTCGAGCCGCTTTATTAATTTCGCTGACAATGTATGCCCACTCCGTTCCCACCTGAGAAGGAGAAACGAACACAGAAAGTGCAAGGAAACAACTAGAACAACGGCAAAACGGAAAAAAAAAGTTTCGGAGAGTAAAGTGGCGACGTCCCGAGAGAAAGGACGATGCATGGTAACCACAAATCGTCGCGTACTCAGTGTAATTGTTCAGCGCCTGTCGGCCCGGGCACGAGCAATGAATTAATAACAAAAAGCGATTATTCTAATTGAACCAGTCTCTCACCCCAATTCGTGCCGCACCCTTTCCTCTTGTGCTACCACTGCCTTTTCTTTCTTGTCGCAGCATTGGTCTATTTAACTGTCTCTTGTGCGAGCGCTCTCTCTCTGTCTACTATTTTTTTTTCTAGCTCGCTATCGCTCCCATCTTCATGTCCCCCTAGAGCGGCGTTGGTGCTCCCGACTTGGCTCTGATCGATCACTGCCGAGGACCACGAGTCAATTTGAAAGCAGCCCCCTGCAGCCACCGCACCATGCATGCAGGATCAGTTGTGGTATCCGTTCGGAATATTTTGGTTGTTCCCACTCGTCCATGGCGCGGGTAGATCCACAAGAAGAGCGTGGGCAATAAGTAAATAAGCGTATGCGTCAGGTATATAGCGACCACTGTTTAAATAGAAACCGAACATGTTCGCGAAATTTCCCCGCCTTCAGCTGCACCTAAGCAGCAGGCTTGGAAACAAAGAAGCACCAAATTGTGCTGTGTTGCAGGCCATAATTTCTTCGCCGATCAATAAACACGGTAATCATGCATGCCCTTTTTTTCTTCTTTATATCAAATACTATTTCTCAATTTTTTGTGTATATTTTTACCTTTACGTCTTCTTGCACCCTTTACCTAGTGATAGTATTTACATTTCAGTAAATTTACCCGCTTTTCGCCTATCATTTATCTCTCTCTTGAGAACATTTTCGCGGGGGCTCGGAGAAGCAACGCCGTAATTTTTCCACGTCGACCAAGTGAAAGAAAAACCTCTGTGACTACCTATACGTATAAAAAACTAGCACAAAGTTCCATATTTCACAACTATACCTTAACATTTTTTATAAATCTGAAATTATGACAACTCCTTTATTTTGCTGTAGTTCTTAGATATTCGTGCTGTAATTATAGTCCCGATGCAATGTAACTAATCGCAACAACAGGTGATGAATACTCTTTTTGCACAGACCTATATCAGAATTAATTGCTACAGTTTTGTAGAAATGCAAGTAACCATGTTTTATGATTTATGCAGTATCATGCCAGTGGCATTGTTGTTTTAACATTTTATTTATTTATTGACCTTCAGTAGTAACAACTCTCGTGCCTTGTGTATAATTTTGATTTTGTAACCTCCGATATACTTTAGCATTTGTCATATTTATGTGCAGTGTGTCTTGTGCATTGACCAGGTTTATTAGCTGTTACTTGACACTGTATTAAATGTGTGATTGGCTATTTCTTTTGTTGCAAATTAACAGGCTAATTTCGAGCACTAACATCGTTCAGGCTTGTAGAAGCATCAGACTGCTTGTATGGAAGCGGCTGACCGGATGGTAAAGCTGTGTCAGAAAAGAGAATACGTTTTTCTCATACCCGGGCACTAAAAGAAAACAGGCTGCAACACACCCCTGCCAAATTATACGCAATATAAAAATAGGTGAATTCGAGAAACACTATCGAACGAAGCCTCATGCGAAGAGCGCGATCATGCATATATTTGGCGCAGGCGCGTACCCAAACGAAATTGGAAGCGTGCTTAACAATGCTCTGGAGCTATGAATAACAAGCCTCGTTCGCACGAAAGCTACATAATTTATGAATCGGCAAAGGAACCGGCAACCCCTGAAAGCAAAGCGCGCTCGAAAGAAGCCGCACTGGGCTCAACGAGAAACAGAAACGGCCGGAAGCTGCTCCCCTCCCTTGGTGAACGCGGCTCACCGCGGGCGCCTCTTGTCTTAATTAAAAGGTTCCAGCCGGTTTGCACGTCGCTTCGCAATGGCGATACTAGAATAGAGCGGTTCCATTTTGAGCCAACGTTTTCGCTGAGCATGCAAATCTGATTTTTTTTTGTCCAAGAATCAAGGTTGTACATGTTTCCGGCTTTTTGTGTTGTGACAGAATTACATCTATGGCATTGAACCAATCAACTAAATATTCGGGAACGTCGGTATTCATCCTGTTATACCTGTTATGAAGCCACATAACATGCTAGACAGGAGGGAAGATATTCCGAGCAGGCAGTAATGAGGGCCGTGTCACAACTGTCACTTGAATTCGAGAAGATGTAATCGAACGACATCGTCAACCAACCAACACGACCTGAAAATACTTTGCCAACGGATCTGGTACTGCGCACCTCTTCGCTAAGAATTGTATTTTTCCAAAGTATAACTGAACTGGAAGAAACCGGCACGCTTTGAATGCGAACAGCGCCGACAAATGTTTCGGCTTGTTGACCTTCTCTAGCAAAGGAAAGGCCACAACTTGCGTGCGCATTTAATGGCACGAAAAGTTTTAAAAGCGAAGCATTTCTTAGCGAACTTCGGCGACAATGAGCGTATCTATCTATCTATCTATCTATCTATCTATCTATCTATCTATCTATCTATCTATCTATCTATCTATCTATCTATCTATCTATCTATCTATCTATCTATCTATCTATCTATCTATCTATCTATCTATCTATCTATCTATCTATCTATCTATCTATCTATCTATCTATCTATCTATCTATCTATCTATCTATCTATCTATCTATCTATCTATCTATCTATCTATCTATCTATCTATCTATCTATCTATCTATCTATCTATCTATCTATCTATCTATCTATCTATCTATCTATCTATCTATCTATCTATCTATCTAGCAGCTTACGTTTGGGTGCTCTCGTGGTTCTCGCCTTAAGTTGGCGTGAACCAAAATTAGCATGGGAGGGTAAGATGGTTTGACGAGTATGATGCGCTGGTCAAAACATGAATAATGTCACAATCCCGTCGCGTACGTCGTCAAACACTTCCCGTCAGACAGTGGCACATACTCACGGGCGGGTATGTGCCGCTGGTAAGCGGGTATGTGCCAGAGGTGATTGACATTTAGTATCTACCCAGGAACGACGATAACACACATGGGCAATTTTAACGCGTGGGCGTTAAGCAATACCCGACATCAGTAGCGTCGACCCAAAGAAGGCATAGAATAAATGTCAGCGTTAAGGAAAACCTGACATAGGCAGCGTTGGCCACCCAATGAATGCAAATAATAAAGCAGGAATCGAACCCAAGCATTCTGCGTGGCAGTCAAGCATTATACCACAGAGTTGTACGCCAGGGATTGGAACTACTCTTCAAATAGACGCTAATCTTCATGAAACGTCAATAGTGGTTGCAGTGCTGCCTACCCAATTTTATAAACATTACATATTTACTCCATTGATACAGCTGTCACGTCGGCTTAACGTCGATTGTGGTTAGGTGCAATGCGCTGAAGTTGAGTTATGAGCAGTGTCCAAAGCCAGCATCTTCGCGAGTATCAGCGCTTCATATCAGCTTCTGGTTTTGCTAAAACACAATTCCAGCTGACATCGTTGTGGAAGTGGAAAACTGGTTATATAAACATCTGCAACTCTTCAACATATGTCTCTGCGTGCAACATTAGTACATATATTTAGCGTCATTAAATGACGTGTCACTCAAAAAAAAAGTAAGCAACACGGTCACCTTCCCTCCGCTTGCTTAGCATAGAGTTGATTCCCAGGTACGTGAGATCTGCCGAATTTTTAGCATGTTGACTCAATACAAGTGATATGACACACACACACACACACACACACACAAATTTATATATATATATATATATATATATATATATTAATAATTGTATACTTAAGGGCTTGTTGTTTCTTTTTTGAGACATTATGAGATCTAACAGACAATAATGCCATGGAATGTATAGAAGAGAAGAAGTTATTAGGCCGAATTCTAATGTAAATGTCAAGAAAGAAAAGTGTGTGAAAAGATACCTTGCTGTTGGCAGGAACCAAGTTTGCGACCTTCGAATAACGCGTTCGATGCTATACCAACTGAGCTATCATGGCGGCTATCCCCCCACCCAGATACTTTACAGGGTATACATAGGAAGTGAACGCGGGAGTGTCAGTCAGCACCGCCATGGCGGCGAGTGTGGCACACTCCTTATGAGCCTGTGTGGCGTCACGTAGCACGTCAACTTATTACGAGCTAGCAGCTGACCAATAGCCCCTCGTATATATGCCGTTGCGAAAAAATTCCTAATGTGATAGCTCTGCACAAGTGCGGAAGCACACGTCCCGTGGCTCGTTTTTGTCTCCCGCACGACCGCTTTGCCTCGGAGGGGGTGCACGAACATGCAATGTTGCACCGCCGGTGATAGATGATTTAGGGTGGAACGCATCAGCTACGACATCGCCGCAGAGCACAAAACTTCATTGAATTGATGTCATGAGTGAGCCCGGGTCTGTAGATGGAAGATCGAAATTCGTTGAACTGAAATATTCAGTGTTCATAAGTTCTCTTGGCTCAAAAATATCATAGAATATATATATATATATATATATATATATATATATATATATATATATATATATATATATATATATATATATATATATATATATATATATATATATATATATATATTGACGTTTTCTAAAGCGCATATCTTTGTTTCTTTTTTCTTTGCGTGCATGAGGATTTAATCACAAACGTACGAGTACAATTGCATGTTTGACATGTAGAATAAGATAAAAAAAAGTAATTTGAATGCACAATTCTTCGAATGTTTTTTTTTTGCAGCTGAATTGCGGTATTGCGTGACAGGCGGTGCAACACAAACGCAACACCTTTACAAACACAAAGGCTTGGACTTCGCAAAAGTTTAAGATGGCGCACGAGCAAAATGGGTCAGACATGATTCCACGCATTATTCGAAAGCAATTTTGAAGCGTTTCAGCTGAGGACGGCTCCGATAGCACAGGTGCCAGGAAATTATTCCCCTCGATGGAAGCAAAATTTGTTTTGAGTCGTCCCTTGATTATCGTGAAGCGCATTTCACATGAAATAAGAAAACATCAGATGTAACTTTCAAACTTACTGCGTCAATCGCAAAGCGGTTTCTTGTCACGCGGGCAGGACAAAACGAAGGTAATTTCGACGACGTGCACGCAAACGAATCATGTTCCTCATGTTCTCGATTATGTCGAGAAGTGAACGTAATTGATTTTTCATGTTGCGAGCGGCTTCCTTGCTGAATGTTTCTGTTATTAATGCCATGGGTCCGGATATGGAAGGAACGTTCTCTCAAAATGGGTTGCTATTGCCAGTGGTTACAATCAGCATGGAAGATAACAAAGCATATGCAGAGACAAGTGCTTCTGGTAAAGTAGGCGCTTGTATCAGCAGTTGATTCCTTCGCTTCACAATTCGATCCACGGAAATATTACGAGACAGCAATAAATTATGTTGTCGGCTTAATGACCTGGTTGTGATCAATAGTCTGCAGCACGTGTTTTGTCTGTATTTGTTTGCGTAAATTCATCATCATCATAACTATCATAATCATCATCCCCATCATCATCACACGCGACCACAGTTAACAACATCATCAAGAACAACATATTTATCTCTACTGCAGAAACAATGCCTCTCCCAGAAATCTGCAATTTTGACTCCAACTATAGCTGATTCCACCTTTTACTTAACTTCAAGTAAATGTTGAATAAAAAGTGACATTTAGGCTCAAGAACTCGGCCTACAATCAGCATTATCGACGTCCTAGTAGAGAACCATTCAGGGATGCTATCCTCCTATCTTTGAGAGCCAGTGACGGCACCGCTAAACTATTTAGGGCATGTTATATGAGCAGGGCGCAGGAAGTGGTTAGAGTGGTGCAAGTTAACGCGCTCCGCTGCATGGAGGAAGCGATAAATGTGCCACCCTGCACTGAACGCGCTGCACATGATCGATGGCCTGCAGCTGCCGCCACGTCGTTGATTGGCGCCAATGGTATTGTAGGATGAATAGGTTATCTGAAACGGAATCACGACCGCTGTGTTCGCATCATTCATTCTGGATGGCGCCACACGGAGACAACACGATGCACCGGCTCATCATGATGCCCATGACAAACTCTGCCGCCGCTGGGAATGATGATGATTACTAACTCGTCTGAGCTCCATTTCGGTACACTGAGCTAATAGTATATCTGCGACTGACTGCTTCATTTGCAGCCTCAATGGTGACCAGCCTCAGAGACGTTCTTGGACAGAAAATATAGAAGGCCCTTTCAGTGAAGCGTTCGTTCCTTGTACAGAACGATGAGAGCGTCGTAAACAAGGAGCAATGGGGCGAATTCGGCAACACCATAACGATAGCGTTGTGATAGGAGAGTGCTTCATTTTTCTAAATGATGGCCTGCTTTCTTCGCAATTTACCCCACCGCGGTGGTCTAGTGGCTAGGGTATCGGCTGCTGACCCGCAGGTCGTAGGTTCCAACCCCGGCTGCGGCGGCTGCATTTACAATGGAGGCGGAAATGTTGTAGGCCCGTGTGCTCAGATTTGGGTGCACGTTAAAGAACCCCAGGTGGTCGAAATTTCCGGAGCCCTCCACTACGGCGCCTCTCATAATTATACGGTGGTTTTGGGACGTTAAACCCCACATATCACTCAAATCAATTTCTTCGCGATTCAAAATTATGATCATTCCGAGTATCCGGGCGGTCATGCAGGTTTTGGTTGTACGATCACTTTTCGGCGGATCTCGCCGTGCGCCAAATCTGAGCACAGCATTTCCGCCTCCATCGGAAATGTAGCCGCCGCAGCCTGGATTCGATGTCGCGACCTGTGGTCTTAAATAAATTTCGCGTCACAGTCAAAGGAGAAAATAAGAAACAAAAAACCCGAATCTCTTGGCTGTCGTTTCCTGCATGTTTGATTCTCACCTCCAAAACTCTCTTTCGAGGGACAAGTGGACTCTCTATACGTTAGTAGTGGGACGTGTGACTCTCCAAACTGAGTCAGCGTAACTATTTAAGGAATGTTACACATCTCACGGATCTCCACAAGAGAGTCAAAACGCCTGTTTAAAGACCTCCATAATTATGAAAGTCCCATATAAAGAAAAAAATGAAATTACACTTTTTTCTTGTGCTGCAGGATTACACAAACATATCGATATATAATTTTATTTTGACTAAATTACGCACACCAGTCCAGAAAAAAAAAAAACGCCGTCACTAGTCCTTTCTCACGGTGAGCAGCATGGTCTTCGACAACCATGAATCAATAAGAATCATCTCTCGAAATGTAAACAATAAGTGTGAAAACCGTCAAGTTGCTTTTTGGCGCAGACAACTGTCCACCACGGGTCGATGGCTCACACACATACTTAAAAATATATATGCGACAAGAGAATCATGTGCAAGCGGGCTGCTATAGCTTACGTAAGGTTCGCGGGCCTCATGTTTCAGACTTCCAGTATAACGTCTTTCTGCAAAGCAGTATCGGGCACTGGCATGGCTCTGTGGTAGAGTATTAGAATGCCTCGCAAAATGCCTGGGTTTTCCACTTCGAACCTTGGTTAGTTTGCATCCATTGAGATTTTTCGTTCACAGAACCCTTAGTCGAGGCAGATACAAACACCACAGTTTCTCCAGTACGGGCTCTTTATAACGCTGTCACGTTAAAAATTTCCAGACAGGAACGAGAACGGAGACGCCGAGCGCACGGCAAGATGTAGAGTATTCGAAAGCAGAGACTCCGTTCAAATGCATTAAATAGCTATACGTCATCAACGCAGCTGAATATCAGATGTTTTTGTGCAAACCTATCTCCCGTATAAATAAATATTTTCTCCTCTTTTTTGTTTTTGTTGCTGCCAGCTGGCCTAGCTAATGGCATGATCAGCGTCAGTCACATACGAGCATATATTTAGGCTAACTAATTTCTTTGTGTGAGTATGAACGCAAACCCAGGAGCTGTTTTATTAAAACTTTTGCTTTGTTAGATTTTTCCCGTAGTCTTTCTAGCTTGTGTACTAATACGTCGCGTATCGGGACTGGCTGATGTGTTTCCTTACAAATATGTTCACCCTAATGAGTTCCTGTGAATGTGGACCCAGATCACTCTGACACAGCCTAGCCGGAAGATATTACCAGTGGCCCAACACCTTTGAAGCGTTCCGCGTAATCAAACGGGCCTTTCTGCAGCAAGCGGATAATTGATTTCTTCTGCTCGGCGGAACACCGCGATGGACAATCATACGAAGCTTGCCACGGACGCGAGAAACCACAGTCACTTTGCACATCGAGTTGGGCGTGCTTCTGCCAAGCCTAGGAGGACGCGTAGATCAACTCCTCGCCGCCTCGAGAAAGGTGGGCGCGCAGAAGTCGGGATGAGAAGAAGGCGGCCCTTCCAATATGGTTTCCTTGATTGAGTCTCAGGGGATGTTGGCAGGCTTCCGCTTTTCCTGGCCGACGACGCCCGAGAAAAATGACCCGGATGTGTACCGCTGCGCCCGTGCCCTAAGTCATGGTTAACCCTCGGACGGCACGCCACCGCCATCGGCCGCCATGCGGTTGGCTTCGCTTACAAAGCGCGCCCGTCTTCAGCGGGCACGCCCGGTAATGCTCCGCGCAGCGGTCATCTCCTCCTCATCGCCACTTGGTATTTTTTTAGCGTCATTCTGCAGACTGGCTTTTCAGCGGAGCCCCAAATAAAACGCTTGACGTTATGAAAGTGCCAAACTGTCACGAAGGCTGTGTTTCTTCAGGCGAGAATGAAGGAATCGTTGCCGGGGCCACATTGCCTTCTCGAGGATCCGACTTCTTTCCTGCTCATTCGTTTCTCGATTCTGTGCAGAGAGACGCACTTAGAGGAGCCGATGTTCTCTGACATCCCAAGGGCGCCGTGTAAGGGTGTCTTTGCCGTTCGCTGCTTCACGCTTTTCAACTGACACTGCGAAAAAAAAAAATAACAGAGATTATTGTCGACGATGGGCGCACGGTGGACAGTGACGACACGCATTCTTCGTCGATCGCCTCCGAGACAGGGCAGTGACGAAGAATGCAATATCATATCTGCCAAGTTACTGCTTTCCGTCACTTTTCACCGAAAGCCTTATACTCATGGTCACCGAGATGACAACAAGCAGCTTGTCAGTGAATACTTTACGAATTTTTTTGTTAGTCAATGCAAAAGCTGAAAAAAATTTTTCTCACTAAGGATGGGTCGAACGTGCCCTATCTTTGCAGTTACGAAGAACACTGAGCAACTATACTTTTCTTGAAATCACCTTTGCCCGACTTTGCCACCTTCTCTTTCGCATGCAGCTTGCAATTCATCATTACTGTTTCGAAAGTTTAACACGTGAAGAATATTTTCACCACCCCCGCTATCATTATTTTTTTTTTCACTTCCCATGTCTGAAACAGAAGCGACGTGGCTACATAAGGCTCGAGTGTGCAATAGTACGTATATATTACCTGAACATATTTTATGACTATCAAAACGGACCTTTCTAGTCTATTTGAATCCACAACTGCAGAATGAAGTTTGAGAAGTACCCCAACAACTAAAAAGAAAGTCTACTTAGTAAAAGTACACTTTCCGACATGCCATACAAGACGGAACCGGGATAATTGCAGTCTGCAGGCCTCCGCAAAACTTTCATTGATGTAGTAGCGAGCTCCATAACCTCGTTTACTGCCTCTCGCAGGCATCGCTTAGTAGCAGCAATGCGCGTTCCTTGATACTCACGTCACGCATACCGTGGACGTCAAGAATGCCAACACAGAAAAAAAAGAGGGGAGGGGAATTAAGATAACGACGAAGCAAAACTGAAGGCAGCGTAGAAAGGTCAAAACATTAGCTTGCTTCATAAAGCTTCCAGTACGTAAGGGGGTCACGAGGAATGCCTCTAGACTGCGGGAAGAAAAACATTACTTTTAGAAGTATGAACCAACCATGCAGTTGCCGTGTGCTCGGACTCATTTACTTAACGAAGTCTCACAGAAGTCTGGCCTCCGGGCTTGTACTTATTAATGAAGGAGAACCAGCAAAGCACATCACCCATATAAAAGAAAAATTCAGCTAATGAAGAAATGTTTTTAACTCTAGAGTCACTACGCTGAAAGTTCTCGACATTTTTACAGGGAAGAGGTTTCTTGCACTTTCTGTGAATATTTTAGCCAGGCTGAAAGGCAACGCACTCAGTATATTTATGAAGTCATTCGTACAAAAGTATTTTCAAATAACGACTATTTCTGCGTGAGAGTAGAGCGACAGCGGAAAGCAACAGAAGCAACGAGGAAGGGAAAAAAAGTTTTTATCTACAGAAATTCTGCAAATAGCATGACAGTACCGATGCTTTGTTCAGGTCGTCACCTAATTGTACGAATTCTCACTCGCTTGTCTTCGTTTTGTTCATCACCCGCATATTCAAATTTGAGTTAATAAATATAAAGCAAGCGTGTGCCCTTTCCTCAATCGATGAAAGAGATGAGTGTTTAGTATACCATTCTCGCCTTCTTTTAGTCATAACACAAGAAGGCGACATGTGTCTTCTCTGCTCACACATTGCTTTTCGGCGCAGTGCATTTAGGAGAGCGCTGAAATCTACAAAGCAGTTCGTGTTCACTAGAGCGTGTACTCGTCCGCCGCCGTGGTGTAGCAGTTACGGTGTTCAGCTGCGGGCCCGAACTTCACGGGTGTGACCCCAACCATGGCCGTCTCATTTTGATGAAGGTGAAAGGCTTGAAGCCAGCGTATGATGTCAGTGCGTCAAAGAAGATCAGGTAGTTGCAATTTTCGGAACTCCTAATTACAGCGTCCCTCACAATCAGTCTTGTGGGACGTTAAACCATATAAAATATAGTTATTAGGACGTATAATCATACGGTAAAGTGACAAAGCATGTCCCAATTTTGTTTTGTGACTTCAATTACCGCAGGCCTTTTTTTTCAGCGCCATATTATGATGTACAATGCGAATGCTCCTGGATTCCTCCAAAGCACCAATCGTAATTTGTTATTGCTCATGCAGCTGCAAACGAGAGTGCTTCGTGAAACATAGACCCTCAGTGCCACCTCAGAAAAAAAAAACAGTAACTGAATTCAGGTAGAATTTTATTTGAAAGTGTCATTCGCCAATGGCGCCTTTGCTAATATCGTGTCCTGCATTATGACTGGTTGGCTTTTTCCAAACTATTCTAACGCAAAAATTTTTTTTTAAAACGCGAACACGGAACTTTCTCGAGGCCAGGCCACCGCGTATACGCCTAGCAAGGGCCAAGCGTGTTTCGTATCGGCACGCATGCTTCGTTTTCACGCCAGCGTATCCGAGCACCCAGGTAATTAGCCATTTCCGTGGCCTTTCCGAAACCGGGAGTTTCGCCTTTATGGTCCCCCCTCGAAATGTGCGCGTCGGAAGAGAAGCAGTCAATCGGACGCCGGCACGCAAGGTGGAACGCTTGCACCGACAGACTGTGTGACCTGAGGTAAATTTATGTTTTTCATTTCGAAAACGGCGTCTTCCTGATAGACCACTTCCACGCACAGTTTGCAGTGGGGTGTTGTGATTAGCGATGTCCGGTGTCTCCTTTCTGACAAATCAATATCGAGAAAAGCAAGAGAAGTAAACACAGAAAACACAGAGAAACAAAAGGTGCAGGAAATATGAGGTAATATAGTAAGACATAAAAAGAGAAACATTAAAAATTAAGTAAAAGAGAAGAATAGATCCAAACGACCATGACAGTGGCAAGTTGCCTTGAAATTCAATACAGTAACTGTATTGTCTGCCGATTTCATTATTTCATTTTATGTATACTTATCTCTTGTACAACAAGAGCAAAACCAGCTAACTAACCAACCAACTAACTAACTTAACAAGCAAGTCGAAAAAAGAATAAACAAATAAACAAACGCTTTCGTTGCTCGCAATACATCAATTGTTTATTTATTTATCTTTCATTTATTTATTTTTTTCCTGTTCCCACTCATTGATCCCCTGTGCACGTGCCTTCTACTAGCCGCCTTTTTTTATTTTGGAATTCACGTGTTTTTTAGGACTGCTTCTTTTTGTTTCAGAATCGCTACTGGTACGCACGACAACGCTTGCGAAAAAACAAGCAAAGGCGAGAAAGGAAGTCTGTGCTTCTGGATGAGGGGCGGAAGAATACGGAAATGGGGAAAGGAAGAAACGGGCGAGTGCCAGACAGCTTGACATGTATATAACGCTTTCGGAAGTCGCATACGCAGCATTTGTACCACACACCGTGTAACTTCTTGCTGGCCTCACATTTCTCAATGGCGTCTTCGCTTTATGGCAGCCTCGAAGAAGACATTGCGAATAGGGTTTCCATACGACCTAAGGAATGGTGATACAGGCTAAATAGATTTTTGTTTGCCTTTTCAGATACGGCTTTACGAGTCAGCTTTGCATATTCATTTCAAGGTAATTTTTCTTTTCCACTTTTTCTCACTTACGTGAGAATGGTCATATAATGAGCTGTTGTATATTCTTCTATTTCGGTACGCCATTGACTGCTGTTCTTTTTGCAATAAAGATTAAATATACAATGCAAAAAGAGTAGCTATAACCTATATGAATGCGAGGAAGATGACCAAGGAAAAATACATCTCTTTGTAAGCAAGCTCTAGGATGAGTCCACTGTCATCATCGGTAAGGAAGATGCGTATATTAAGGCAAAGTCGCTGCTCAGCTCTGCTCGTCTGTTCCGCCGCGTAGGCTGCACCGAATTTAATAAAACGGATGTTGAGGAGGCATTCCACTCGGTGAAGGAGAGTTAGTGGGGAAACTGTTTAGCATACGACACAGAGGTTAATTAGAATTTTTAAGAAAGGTACAAACTCACTTGCCTGGATAGGCACTCAGCGACACCGGCATGGCGTGTTCTTTCTAGTATTTGTCAAATTCTTGAGCAGCCCCATGAAGAGTGAATACCACGACCACCAAAACGCATGTTTGGCATCAAATTTTCACAAGGCCTAAACTTCCCTCTGTCTTTCTGTACTTTTATATATATATATATATATATATCTGTCTTGCTCTCGGTTTTTTTCTATTTATTTTGTGTGCCTATATCTTTCTATTTCTCTGTCTGTTTATGTCTTCATCTGTCTTTCTACTACTTAAGTTGATTCTGTTTATTCTGTATTTTTTTTTCTATTTCGTTTTCTCTTTCTTTCTCTTTTTACGTGATCATGTGTGTTTTGATGCTCGTACTTGCTGTAGTCCGTAGTGGGGCTTACCCAATTTTTATGACACATACCCACCCTTGATGTTTCTTGTTCACGTTGGACAGATTACGGATGGCCTGAAAAAGTTCAGCTGTTAAAGCTTACTCGTTTTTATTGATTAGTTTATAAGAGTTAACTGCTGGTGAAGCACGAAGAAATCCAGCCAGCAAGTTATATGCAGCCTCTCTGTAAAAGACAAATACCACACTGAATATTGCCACGTTCTCTCCTCAAGCTTTGATATCGCCCCTCTAAACAGTACGTAATTCTCAGCACAAACTGTGCCTGCAGTGTTCGAGAAGCTTCGACACTGTAGAAGATTTCCTTAAGATTACGCCCACTTCGCGAACATTACAGATTATTCTGGAACTCACGCGGCCGCTAGAGATAACGCTAGAATATTCGATGGCAAGTGCGTAACTTGCCGACACGCTTCGCCACTTGTCAATTGGTTGACGAGCGACACTCAGTTCACCGATATAAGTGTCAGTGTCTTGCTGTAATCTCACTTTCCTTTTACGTAACCACAAGTTCGGCCCAATAAATAGTTTAATCTTCGACTGACTGTCTGCTCTCTTCGTCAACGTCACGACCCCGTGGCATCTGGTAGAGGTGCTTCCCGATTCATGTACCGCACGCCCCCCTCCAGCCGTGAACCAAGTCCACGTCGTGGAGAAGACACCGACGCCAACTACGACCAGCGAGTCAGCCGTAGGCAAGAAGCTTTACCCCCGGAGTACGGGCCTTTACCCAACAAGACTCGCACGTCCACCACGACGAAGACTGCAGCAACGATGACAGCCACTTCGCCTACGTCTGCATGTGGCGATCGTAATGCACCAACCCCGAGAGCCATCGAGCATCCCTGGATCACCTGGTGAAGACCCGAAACCTGGCTGGCGACAGACGACCGAATCGCCACATTGAACAGCTCGGACCCCAAAGAAACACTATGCCACATATACTCCTACCTAGAAGACGCCGCGATGTGGATCGAGAACCGGGAATCGACGCTACGAATCTGGGATCTCTTTCAAACGACGTTCTTGAGCACCTTCACGAGCATCGTCCGCGAGGAAAGGGCCGCCACCAAGCTGGAGACAAGGGTGCAACTCCCTTACGAGAGCGTGACCATCTTCCTCGAAGACATGATTCGGGTGTTTTGTCATGCCGACCCCGCCTTGGCTGAGGAGAAGAAGCTCCGGTTCTTTATTCGAGGGGTCAAGCAAGAGCTGTTTGCGGGACGTGTTCGCAATCCACCTAATACGGTCAATGAATATTTTAGGAGGCCATCCCTCAAAAAAGGCGCTTGAGATGCGAACAACGCAGTACAACCGCTGCGCATCATTCAACTGCGCCGAATCCTTCAGTACTAACATCCTGCGTGAGACCATTCGAGCGATCATGCGGGAGGAGCTGCGCAACCTGCTACCTTCGCCGCAGCATCAAGCTGATCTGATCACTGACATTGTCCGCGAAGAAGTTTGTCAGTCGCTTAGAATTCCCGAAGCACCACAGCCTGAACCGGAACCTATGAGCTACGCCGCTGCAGTGCGGCGCAACGCTCCTTCACGCTGGTGTCAGGACACTACTCCGCCGCAGTTCTACCGCCAGACACCGCCACCGACAGTATACCGCCCACTTGCCGGCCACCGCTACACTTCTAGGAAGACTGACGTTTGGCGCGCCCCAGAGCACCGCCCACTGTATTGCCACTGCGGTGAAACCGGGCACACCTACCGTCACTGCCAGTACTACCAGGTGGGACTACGTAGTTGCTTCATCGACGCGCCACGTCCACAGTGGGGTGAAAGACCACGTGACATCGCCGACTAACTCGCCGGAGCGCAGAGGACAACTAGAAGATCTTCTCGTTCACCATAACCCGGCTGCTACATGTCACCGCACCGCCGGCAGTACACTGGCCCAAACCGGGGCCGGTCGAATAGCCTGTATCAGGAAAACTGAGGCCAGCAACTGATGGAAGTGCAGTTGCTCTACAAAGAACTGCTGAAGATCCTCTGCCGCTGACGGCGACACCCCGATAAAAACTCAAGAACCCGCTGCCACCTGAACGTAGCCCTGATGTCGAAAATTCAGATGCTGAAGACGACCTGAGACCACAACATGGAGGCAATGGAGCAAACCGACGTAGCCATGACCCGACGCTGTGACGTGACCACAACGCCAGACAACAGACTAGCGACCTGGACGTCCTATTTGACGGCCATAACGTCACCGCTCCCGTCGACGCTGGAGTCGACTATTCCGTTGTCAGTAAACCATTCACCGCGAAGATGAAGAAATACAGGACAGCTTGGGCAGGCCCCGAAATCCGAACTGCTGGAGGTCATCTAATAACTACAGCTGGAATCTGCACATCAATAGGCAGCATCAATAACCAGACTTATCCTGCTAGTTTTGTATTCCTTCAACATTGCTCCAGGAATATAATACTTTGAATGAACTTTCTAAGTCAACACGGCGCTGTAATGGACCTGAGGTCTGAATCAATAACACTGACACCGTAAAACACGCTTCCGACCCACACGACAAGAAATAATGCATGGAATGTGTTGGGAGACCAAGTCACCATTCTGCCTTGTTCAAGCGTCATCGTTTGGATGGATTTGTCAGATTTAACGTCCCAAAACCACTATATGATTATGAGAGACGCCGTAGTGGAGGGCTCCTGAAATTTTGACCACCTGCGGTTCTTTAATGTGCGCCCAAATCTGAGCACACGGGCCTACAACATTTCTGCCTCCATTGGAAATGCAGCCGCAGCAGCCGGGATTCGATCCCGCGACATGCGGGTTAGCAGCCGAGCACCTTAGCTCCTGGACCACCGCAGCGGGGCAGCGTCATCGTTTCCGTCGGTGGCGAAACGCCCGCATACTTCGAAGGCGTCATTGAGAGCAACAATCACCTCTTCCTTAGCCATCAGATGTTCGTTGCAAGAGGCATCGCCAAGCTGACTCACGGGAAAGTGACGGTAATGGTGACAAACTTCATCCATAAAGGCACCTCAACGATGGTACAACAGTCGCCTACATGGAAGTATTTGTGAATGCCAGTGATTCTTTGGCACTCTCCGATACTTACAAACCTACTCCGACGAATCGACGTTCCGAACTCGATTTGGACGTCAACCCGAACCTTCCGAAGCAGAAGCAAGACCAGCTGAAAACTCTGCTCCTGCAATTACAGAACTGCTTCTCATCGTCGTCGAAAATTTGACAGACCCTAGTTGCTAAACATCGCATCATAACAGGAGAAAGATCCCGACCAAGTTATCAGAGCCCTTATCAAGTCTTGACGCAAAAACACGAGGTTATTAAGAAACAAATCGATGAAATGTTACACGATGAGATAATCCAGCCATCGAAGATTCCCTAGGAGTCTCCCGTGGTGTTCTGAAAAAGAAGGATGGAACCTTTCGCTTCTGGGTCGACTATCGTCGCCTAAGCATAGTCCCAGAAAATGACGTGTATTTCTTATCACGGATAGGCGACGCCATGGATTGACTCCTCAACGCTAAGTACTTCTGGTCGATGGACCTCAAAACATGCTACTGGTGAATCGAGGTCGACGAGAAAGACCGCGAAAAAACTACCTTTATAACACCAGGCGGCCTGCTTGAGTTTAAGTTCACGCCTTTCGGTCTTTGTTCCGTCCCCGCTACCTTCAAACGCGTTATGGATACAGCACTGGAGGCTAGAAGACTTCCCTTGTGTTTTTCAACAACGTTGTTGGGTTTTCCTCAAACTTCTGCAAACACCTCCGAGGCCTCGAAGCTCTACTGCAAGCAATCAAGGCCTCCGGAAACCAGAAAAGTGTCGCCTCGCATACGAGAAGCTAGCTCCTGTTCCTAGGTCCCGTCATCAGCAAGTCCGAAGTTCGCCCCGACCCGCGAAAAACAGTTTCCATCGCCCGACATCCCACCGCCCACCGAAAAGAAAGCCACGAGTCGATTCCTTGGCATGTGTGCCTATTACAGGCGATTTGTCAAAAACTTCGCCCGTATTGCCAAGCCCCTCACTAACCTTACCAGGATCAACGTCGATTTCAAGTGAGAAACACCACAGGAGGAATCATTTATGAAACGAGCCCTTAAGTATACACTTGTTTCCCTTATTCATTAACTAGGGTCTCGTACTGGCAGACTTGGTGCCTTTAGGTTGTATACGGGAGACTATTGGTCAGCTGCCAGTTAGTAATAAGTTCACGTGCTACGTGACACCAAACAGGCTAATAAAGAGTGTGCCACACTCGCCGCCATGGCTACTAGTGGCGCTGACTGACACTCCCACGTTTAAATTGACATAGATACCTAATGAAGTGGCTGGAGGTATAGCTGTCGTGGTAGCTCAGTGGTAGAGCATCGAACGCGTTATTTGAAGGTTGCAGGTTCGGATCCTGCCCACGGCAAGTTATCTTTTCACCCACTTTTCTTTCTTCTCATTTACATTGCAATTGGCCTAATAACTTCCCCTATACCTTCCTTGGCATTGTCTGTTAGATCTCATTAATATTGTGTAAAACACGAAAAATGAGCCCTTAAGTATACACTTGTTTCCCTGATATATATATATATATATATATATATATATATATATATATATATATATATATATATATATATATATATATATATATACTGAGCAAGTTTTTTCAATGGGCCAAATGTAATTGCGAAGAGAAGAGACACAACGTAGCGGTGGCCTCTTGTTCGCAAAATCTGACGAAGACCGGTCCACCGGTCGGAACCATTGGAAATAAAATTAAGGCAACCGCTAAGTTGTGTCTCTTATATATATATATATATATATATATATATATATATATATATATATATATATATATATATATATATATATATATATATATATATATATATATATATATATATATATATATATATATATATATATATATATATATATATATATATATATATATATATATATATATATATATATTATGAAGAAAGGTATGTATATAACTAGAAAGCAAGTATCTGGTTTGCCAACTAAATAGAAAAGTAGGAAGAGGAAATGAGAGAGAGGGAAAGAAGCGAGAACACACACGCACTGTAATTTCACAATCGTTCGACGAGACGGGTCGCCCGCAGAAACTTCAAAAGAGCCTTCGTCACTTTTCGGCGTGAACCTCTATCTTTTCGGCATTCCAAAATTGATTTTTCGGAAATCGGCTGATCGTCTAAGCGTGCAAACACTGCAGACATGAACTGTCTCTGACAGCTGTACTGAGGGCACTGACACAAATTATGTTCAATGGTTTCATCAGCGCCGCAATGGTCACAAGCAGTGCTGTCTGCCCATCCAATGCGGCAAGAAAAGGCGTTCTTATGAAACATCCCAAGCCACATGCGGCTGAGAACGGTTGTCTCAGATTGGGATAAACCAGATGAAATCGTAAGTTGTAGGCATGTATCCAGGCGATGAAGATGGGTGTGAAGAAAAAACCGGGTGTGTTCCGCAGAGACCTTGTGAGTTCGTGCGCGAGCGTGTTAATCCTTGCTGTTGAGTCGTTTCTTGACAGTGGAATAGGATCAATCATGCCATTTTCGTGAGCATCTTTTGCTGCATTGTCGGCATGCTCGTTATCGATGATGCCGCAGTGGCCAGGTAACCACTGAAAAGTGACATCATGTCCTTTCTCTATTACTTGTTTATAAAGCTGTCATACTTCCAGCACCATTTGGTTCTGAGGTCCATGATGTAGCACAGTTCAAATACATTGAAAAAGCTGGTTTCGAATCGATGAAAATGCACCATTTTAGAAGTGCTTCATGGTAAATCCTGCAGAGTGCGCAGCGGAGTGCCGCGAGCTCTGCGGCTGTCGATGTTGTTTTGTGAGACGTTCGAAACTGGATGGTTTCGGCTTTCACTGGGAAGGTCACATCTCCTGCACATGCCCCAATATTTGTCAAACCATCCGCGTAAATTTTAATGTGGTATTTTTATTCTTCGCGCAGCATAAGTAAAGTCAGCTGCTTCAAAGCTGGCGTCGTTGAATCCGCGTTATTGCAATTTTCTAGCACTCTAAGCTTCGGTTTGGACAGTCCGAGCACCAAGGCGGTGTCAGGATAAGTTCCGGAGGCGCTTGTCTTGCTGGAAGGCACTCACAGTAACACAATATTTTCTTTCAGATGGAGGCACCTGGTCGGTCTTCAGGAAGCGAAGTGAGGTGGTGGGCAGGGGCACGAGCAAGCTGCCTATCTAATCATCATCATCATCATCATCATCATCATCATCATCATCATCATCATCATCATCATCACCACCACCACCACCACCATCATCATCATCATCATCATCATCATCAGTCTGACTACGTTCACTGCAGGACAAAGAGCTCTCCCATGTTCCGCCAGTTAACCCGGTCCTGTGCTTGCTGCTGCCAATTTATACCCGCAAACTTCTTAATCTCATCTGCCCACCTAACCTTCTGTCTCCCCCTAACCCGCTTCTTTTCTCTGGGAATCCAGTTACTTACCCTTAATGACCAGCGGTTATCCTGTCTACGCGTTACATGCCCGGCCCATGTCCATTTCCTCTTCTTTATTTCAACTATGATATCCTTAACCCCCGTTTGTCCCCTAATCCACTCTGCTCTCTTCTTGTCTCTTAAAGTTACACCTACCATTTTTCTTTCCATTGCTCGCTGCGTCGTCCTCAATTTAAGCTGAACCCTCTTTGTAAGCCTTCAGGTTCCTGCTCCGTAGCTAAGTACCGGCAAGATATAGCTGTTTTATACCTTCCTCTTGAGGGATAGCGGCAATCTACCTGTCATAATTTGAGAGTGCTTGCCGAATGTGCTCCACTCCATTCTTATTCTTCTAGTTATATCAATCTCGTGGTTCGTGCGGTGGTTTCGTTCACATGACATATTGCAAAACTGGTATGGTAGGACATGACTGCATGGCGAAAATAAGTAGCAGACCCTAACGCGAAAATCATGGCATCCATATCATGTAATGTCATCTAAATCATGAATAGCCATATGCTCATGGTGCGCTCGCGGTCTTTCACTAGCTTCACATATACCAAATTTGGTTATACGTGACGTGAATGGATGACGAAGGTGCATGACTGCTGCAAATGGGATAATCATGACATGCATGTCATGTAAGAACATTTTTACCTGCCACGCTCATCATGCGCTTGCGGCTGTTTCACTAGATGCACATATACGAAATTTCTTATTGTTTGTCACGAACAGACTACTAAGATAAATGAAAAGTTCAAACATGATAATTATGACATGAGTATCATGTAAGAACATCACTACATGCTACGCTCATAGCACGTCTGCGGCCGTTCGCTAGCTTCAAATATACCGAATTTGGCGTTACGGGACGTGAGTGGACGTCGAATACACATTCCAGGCACAAGCATGATAATAATGACATGGAAGGCATGTAAGGCATAATTTCCATGCATACTACTGCTGGGGCTTGTATTGCAAACGTTAGTGGCGCCATCGTTACGCGACTATAAACAACACACTTCCATCTTATCAAAATACCTGAGTGCGAAGAACATTTCCCCTTTTGCTTACTGCGTACTACATCTATGCGCCTCGTAACGTTGTCGTGATTTTAAAGTGACTTATCAACCTTTCTCCTTTGTGCTTCGCATATAATCAATTCCCACTGTACGTAGGATCTGCCAATTGTTTTTGTTACATGTGTAGATTAACAGATGGCCAGGCGGTAGTGATTACCGTGAACAGTAGGCCATCAGGCCCGCGAAGAGCATGAGAACATGTTGAGCCCTTTGCCCAAAACGAACTGTTTTTATTGTTTCCAAAACGCCCCACCCCCCTACTGTCCCAGGCTTGCGCAGCTCAACACAAATATCAGCGCCGCGTCTGGGCGCTGCATTTGAGCCAACATTGTAACAGTTTTCCTCCGAGAAATCTTCAGAGTGGCCACATGGGGACTCCAGCAGAGATTTTGATCAACGGTGACCCCCAAGAAACTGTGTGTTCGGGTGTAGCAGACAATTTATCTATCATATCTTATCACCATTCATGGTGATAGGATATGACGTCCTTGCTTTTCGAGTGAACGCAAGCAGTGCAGATTTTACAGGAGAAATCTAGAGGCTTTGTTCTATAAGGTACGCCCAAATAGAACCCCAGATAATATAATCACTAGAGCATAGATGTTTGTTCAGGTGAGGAACCAACACAATTTTTTGCCTATATATACGTATAATGTAATTTTCGACGTTGCAAGCAATCTACAGTTTGTTGCGCATAGAATCTTCTTAGCACGCTCGAGTAAAATTGAGCGAAGGTTGCCCTGTTTTGCTTTCTCGAATTCGCGTATCACTTCCAGGAGCTGGTGCCCAACAGCGCTGTTCGGGACGAAGACATCCAGCCCGGTCGTGTTACTACACCGCGTGAATCGAAGCGCTCGAAGCAGCTAAGTGCAGCATCCATTAGCGATAACGAAAACACGTGAGAAGAACCGTTCACGCGCGTCGAATGTTCGCATTACGGTCTCGAGTTGCGGGTGTATACAACAAAAGAATAGCTGCCGAAGAAATGGGAGGGTCGGCTGCTGCAGCATATAATGAACCCGGGGCTTTGGCAAATAAGGGAAAAGAGAGGGGAGTAAAAAATAAGTCCGAGAAATATCGACAGCGAATGCGAGGCTGCCGGGGCGACGCGTGCATAGTGCCCGGAGTGCACGCGGGCGTCGCCCGCTACCTATACGCGCCGGTACAAAGCGCCGACGTGGGATGGCGCTCGCGAGCTCGCTGAGGCCTTCTCGCACTCGTGAAAATGCGCTATTGTGGCTCCTTGCTAGCCTCGCTATAGCGCCAAGCTTGAGCAAAGAAAGAAAGAAAGAAAGAAAGAAAAAGAAAGAAAAAAAGAAAGAAAGAAAAAGAATTGGCGCGACTTGACTCGCCGGCACCTGGCCGAGCAGTAAATTGTGAAAGGGGGGGGGGGGGAGGAAAGGTATACAAGTCCACTCGGCTCGTGATGCTTCGAGAGGGAGAGAGACGAAGAGATAAAGAAAAAAAGGAGCAACGGGAGGAGCCCATAAAATCGGAAGCGCTGTCATATAAGCCACGGCCTAAAGGCATTTACGCTTGTGCTTTGGTCGCCGCCGCGGGGCTGACTGATCGGCAGCGGGTGATCGCATTTGCTAACAGCGCACGCGATAAAAGTATGCGCGCGGCAATCGAGCACGTTGGCTACGCACCCTCCCGCGCCCCCTTTCTCCCGCTCTCACAAACAGCCAGTCACTAATGCATAGAGAAGATACGCGCCTTCCCGCGCGCAGCAACAAGCGCGACTCTGTGGCGAATTGGCGGAGCCCATATATAAATATATGGCGCCACCGTACAGGGATGGCGAATTATATATGGCCGTATGGCGTTACGGCGTTCGCCACTAACCTGGCTGTGCACGTGGTCCTCGATGCGGCCGAAAAGGGACAGCCTTACCGAGAAATGAAGGCCCGTAAAGACACCGTCGTAAAGCGAGCAAGGAAATATGAAGCCCAGTGCGCGGCCGACTGGGAATAAGACACCGCCCGCCTTCTCCACTGGCTACGCGTTTATGCGGTGCTTAACAAGCTGCAAAAAAGATCGACGACGCCACGTGTAAGTGATGTTGCCGTTCGCAGGGCGCAGTAATGGTCGTTGGGAAATGTGATCTTTATGAACGAGCATACTGAATAAATATGAAGGGGAGGGAGAGATAGACGTTCCACGCTGCGAGACGCTCGCCTTCTGGGCTGATTAATTCCATTCGATATAAAAGCATTGGATCGCGATTACTGCGCTGTAGTGAATGCCTCGTACAATGTGCTTTTACATGCAGCAGTCATTTGTTACCACGATAAAAAATCGTTCAGTTGGATCAACACAGCGAGATCCCGAACGACCTGGTGCTAGATAGTACAAAAAAAAAAAAATAAAGAGTGCCTGATGCGTCCAAGCGTATGGGCTCTCATCAATGCATTGTGCGTTAAATATAACAATAGACAGTTATTTCGCGCGTGAATATGAAAAATAAGTGCTTGCTTGCAATGAACTGCTAATATTCATCATCCGAGAAAACGTTTGCGACGTTTTGAATGAGTGATCGTAGTTACGCTGACCCCGTCACTTATGCATGCAAGTATAGGTGAGAGGGAAAGAGAGAAAGAGATGAGACGAAGGAGGGTAGGTTAGCATCCGGTTTGCTACTCTTCACTGTGGAGGAGAAACAGGCGTTGGAGAGACAATGGAGAGGAAGAAAGCTCGCATACACAGAATATTTCATGCAGGCGTGAATTATAATGCGCTGTCGACGAATGTGTCACATAGCACCATTTCAAACCACTCAATATTACGTTCCAACAAAGAAAATGAATTAATGTGTTATCTTGTGCTAGTTTCAGCAATCAATTGTAATTTGTATGTATTTAAATGCGTCATTATTCTGAAGTAAGTCATTTCGTTTTGATGTAGAGAGAATGAAATCATAGGCTGCTGACGAGTGCACAATCAGGTTTTCGTTTATATAATTTTGAGCAAAGAAAAGCGATGCTTTTGACGTTGGTACTGGAACGTGGCCTGTCGACTGACCCACCTAACATCGTAAGGCCTTCACCAAAGTGATCGGCTATGGTCAACACAGCACACTGAGGTTAAGTCAAGCCATATTGTCGATGTAGAAGGCTCAATTCATCTAATGAGCAGTGTATTTTTGGCCACAAGTTGACACAGCTAGCATTAACGAATTACCAACACAAACGTATAGAAACCGACGTTGAAGGGAATATAAAAAAACAAAAGACTCACACAAATAAGCTCAGCGCAGACTAAAAAAAAATGTTTTCGAATAAGTGGGACGATAAACAGAACTGTGCTTGTACGTCCACTATGAGCGCATTTCTCAGGTGCCTTTTAAGGGTAAGCTATTTAAAGACTTTCAAAATGACGCCTACACTGATGCTTTATTCCTAGAGTGATCCGTTAGATTAAAAAAATTATGGTTATTTTCTATTATCATGAGCTGACAAAAACAACAGAATATATATATATATATATATATATATATATATATATATATATATATATATATATATATATATATATATATATATATATATATATATATATATATATATATATATATATATATATATATGTTCTTGAAACACATTATCCCTGCAATCAATGTGTATGTGTTAGAATACAGAACTCAAGATTGCGCAAGTATATTCGCGCATAGACATTTCACGTAAAGGTTGTTTCTAATGTGGTTTTTAAAAAGAACAGTGAACTTTAGTACAAATAATTATTGACCTACTCAATTCAATTCTTAATATTTGATTGAATGAGATTTGGAACGAACAAATTTAGCGCGTCATAAAACACACGCTAAGGTCTACACAATCGAGTGATGCAGTAGTCCCAGGAGCTAAGCGATATGAGATTGTGCCAGCCGGTATTGAGAAACGGGTCTGCAACTCGCGACGAAGTTCGTACTTTACTTGTTCATCTCTCCTTCGCGCTGGTTAGAAGATGCTTCCTAAATTCACGAGTAATAACTATAGCCCACTGACATGGATTTCAATGGTGGGATTAATTCCATACTGCACCCTCTACGCACGCGACGCGTTACTGAATAAAAAAAAATGCTGTAATGGCCAGGCTATCCGTGAATTAGGCTGGCATAGTCGGGCGTCCCCATGGAAACACGTCGCGTGAATATTTCAATCAGCGTCCTGCGTTTCGTAAAAGGGAAGCGCTGCACCAAAAGCAGAACTTCACGGGAAAAAAAAAAGAGCGTGGAAGGAGGCCACGTGTGCGTGCTTACAGGAGCAGGCTTTTCTCACCTGCTGCACCACTACAGTCCGGCAAGAACCTTTCTTTTTTTACTTGTTGTAAACTTCTTCATTCGATCATACCCTTCTATATCGAGTTTCGGAAGTTCGATCGTGCTATAGCTGCTGCAAGAAAAGAACGTAGCGGAAGATTTCTGGGCTGCGCGAAAGAGCCACACTTTTCCGGGAAGGAAATAAGGCGGCTGCAGTTTTGTTCAACTCGGAGCCACTACAGATTTCGCACAATGCGTCGCGATCGTGCTAGCAGCGCTAGGACACATACAGCAGCAGCGGCAGAAGTAATCTGGTCAGAGGAGCAAGACAGACTCAGCCTACCAATATAAATATTAATAATAAAAAAGACAAAGCTATACAAGCAAGCACTTAGCACTGATGTGAAACAGATGTTTGCGTTCTCAGTGTATTAAAAAAAAAGGGCTGCTTCTTTAAAAAATGAAGCAAAACTTCCCACCACGCTCGCTTGCCCATACGAATCGTTTTTTTTTTTTTTGGCGCGGGCACCGTTACCGATTACATGCACAGCTCCCAGAAGAAGCGCATCCAGCTCATGATGCGTGCGGTAAGGTATATACTACGTTTGCGTAAGTAAAAACAAGAATATATATATATATATATATATATATATATATATATATATATATATATATATATATATATATATATATATATATATATATATATATATATATATATATATATATAGCACGCGAGCGACCCTATTTGGCCAGAAACTCAACCATCCTTCTTTATGTAACTTCTGTAACGACCCCCGCCAGAGAAAACACAGTCCTGAAGCCATTCGCACGATTGGAATCTCCACATCCGGATTGTTTGTCTCTTCAAGATACGTACTGAGGCCGGCATGTGAGCTTTTTCTTTTTTTCATGGCATTTTCACTCTTTGGCTTTTCTCGCTGTATAGCAGGAGAGCGAGGAAGGCCTAAGAAGGAAAATTTGAAGTGTACTTTCTCCTTTTCACTTGAATCATTTTACGCTACAACTCTGTGAGGTTTTTTTTCCCTTTAGTATACTGCCCGCATTATCGCGTTGGGGCCGACGCGAGAGCGCATCCACTCCCGATAATTGCTTCGAGACTTCTTTCCATCTGCGAACTTGCGAGGAACAAAAGGAAAACGACGAAAAAGAAAGCGACGCTAAACCGAGGCGTCGCCGAGAAACAACTTTGGTTATAATAAGTATTAAACTGAGTCCGGAAATAATTTTGTTGTGAAACGCACGGTTATCAAGGCTAAAAATGATTGTTTTTGTATGTTACCCCAAAATTGCAGTAAGCTAATCACATTGCTAAATGACTGTCTGCATGTATTTTTTCAGGTCGCGTACGTTCGTTCGAGCTTATACGCCGGAATTAACGGGAAAATTAAGCGCCGGTTACGTCACCGGCAACGGTAGCGTGCGCTTCCTGTTCTTCTATTTACGGTGACGACAGAGACCGTAAAGTAGATGCAAGAATGTACGGCTCTTGTGAAACAATGCGTTGTCTGCGAATCGGTGTTTAGTGCAACGATATTCTTAAAATATGGGCCAATTTTGTGCAACATTTTGTTAGAGGGAATTAGAGTGCTGCTTGTCGGCCACTTTCACTGTGAGAATGTGCTCACAGAAAAAGCTAGACACTCTTACTGTGACATTCAAGCAAGAAAAATCAATAAACTGTATTTTGAAAGCTTTTTTGTCCGCATATATATTCATTCTCATTAACCAGCCACATTCGCAAAAGTCATGTACAGCGTCAAGATAGGATTAATAATTGTCTTACGAAAACTTGAGGTGTAAGATGTTTTCGTGAATTCGGGCGATTATAATTGGAGACTTGATGTTATTGTTTTTTAAGCTTGAAAGTTTAATTTTGACTTGTGCTTAGTAGCTCGTTGACTATCTTATTTTCTATTAGTCTCCCTTTCTGCGCAGTGCAGAGAACTACACATAAAAACAGGGATGCAGACTGAGCTTGCTGCATAAATCTGCGATACAGGCGCAATCGTAATCGAAAAGGTGGTTGGGCTCACCGTTTCTAAAAGTGAGATCTAGATATATCAAAGTGCTGAAAACACACACACACACAAAAACAATCCGCATTCGTAGCACTTTTTAGGAAACTTTTGCTTGTGTCCACAACAGCGTGTTAAATTATAACTGTTCGCAAGTGAAAGTTTTATGAATTCATTTCCAACCTATTTGATGCTCAAGACATTCGTCTTATCTGCCCCGCCGCGGCGGTCTAGTGGCTAAGGTACACGGCTGCTGACTCGCAGGTCGCGGGATCGAATCCCAGATGCGGCGGCTGCATTTCCGATGGAGGCGGAAATGTTATAGGCCCGTGTGCTCAGATTTGGGAGCACGTTAAAGAACCCCAGGTGGTCGAAATTTCCGGAGCCCTCCACTACGGCGTCTATCATAATCATATGGTGGTTTTTGGACGTTAAACCCCACAAATCAATCAATCATTCGTCTTATCTATTCACCAGGGCAGGGGCGTCGGCAGATTTCTTTTTTCGGGCAGGGAGGGACGTGAGCCCGGTGTACCGCCATTGCATCAGGGCATTTATTCCATGTTGTGATAACCTACAATGTTGCGCAACCCTGCTGAGGTTACGGAGTGTACGCCCATGCGGTGAGGCTACCTTTTGGTTGAAGCGGAATGACCACTCCTCCCTTCCCATCAAAAAGTATTAGAGTACTCAGATATGCGATAACAGCAACTAATCTTTCATTATGATTACCGAGTTTCCTTTTGCATGAGGTGTGTCATAATCATATCCGAGGTTCAAACGCGTAAAAGCACCAATTAATATGTTTTCTTTTCTTAATTTGACAAATCTTTGAAATGCCCCTCTTAACCTGACCCGCGCCTGACCTCGCTCACTAAATGAGTGCAAGTGACAAGGCGTAGACGGCACCCGTCGCCGCTGCAACACGCTTGCTGCAGCGGTTCTCTTCGTTTGGCGATGCACGCCACGCACAGTATACACGTGAAAAGCGTGGCCTACGGATAAAAGCGGTTATCGCTATCGAATACACCGCGCACGCGATTTTCGCTTCCTCGACGCTGCCATGTGGGGTCAAAGTGGATGACCTGCTTACTCGCACGCAACACTTCCAAGCCTTGACTCTATAAGCCATTCTTTCTTGAGTGTTCTTGATATTGACAAGCTCTCCCTGCTTATATGTGCTACGTAAGGACTGATCGGAACTTTCTTGTCTGAACAATTGCTAAGTAATAGCTTTTTCTGAACACCGGTTCGTTAGTTCTACCGACTGAACAGCATGAGCACCTGTCCGCTCAAAGCGAAAAAGAAAGAGAAACGTCGAAGTGCAGTGCTTGATATAGACGCAGAGATTGAGTGTTCTCGCATTCTCTAGAGAGCTTAACTTTCACGTACAGGGAGGCTTTGCGTACGCAAACGCTAGCGATTCGCTGAGCCTAATACGTTTATAGTTTCATGCACCTGTATGTGTTAACGCACTAAAAGTATCTGCACGGAGCTTTCCCACACAAGCGGTTATCACTTTTGCATGCCTCTTCCTACTGCCAGGATGCATAAAAAGCCACTACTACAGCAAAATAAGTTCAAACCGAGGTATCATACTGGTGCAACCTGAGTCGTGCAGATAATCACAAGTTCAGCGCGAATGTTCGAGTAGCAAAATACCAAAATATCTTGAAGCGTGCACTGTGACTAGCATTTGTTGTCAATGTTTTCTTCGCCTGGAATATTAGTGACCCCCACCCCTTTTCCCCCTAAATAAATTTCTGGTTACGCCCTAGCAGGGCACTATTTAGGAGGCTCACTGGAAGACGTGGAAGACTTGATGAGAGGCAGAGCTAAATCTATCTAAGGAAGCACAGACCAGTGGCATAGCCAAGGGCGGATTGTTTCGAGACTACCCTCCTCCCCGTGAAATGTTTCGCCCCCCTCATCATTTATCCACCTTTTTAGCGTGGCTTCGCACTGACATGATTTAGAAACTAAGCGGTGCAACTATCACAATATATGATTTCTTGGAACTTTTACAAAGATGTCTGCGTATGAAAAAACGTATTGCAGTGTTTTTCAAGGCTTTGGTACTCTGTGAGATTTTGGGCAGGAATCTCAGTTGGCTCGGCGACAGGATTAATGCTCCAGTGGTGGTAATACTTGTACACACCGGCACAGATATCGCCGAAGTCGATCACTACAATAATATTCACTAGGCAGAGGTTCATTTCAGCGGTTAGACCTAGACGCAGTTCCAAGGTCTGATAGGTGACGGTTAAGCGTATTACAGTCCGATTCTTCGAACGTGTGCTAAAATATAGGCAGGCTTAAGAGCGTCATTTCTACTGAACCTTCGCACGTTCTACTAGCATCTAAGCACACACACACACGCACGCGTTCGACTGAATATTCGGCTCACCCACCGAACTTCGCTTATATCGCGAGTGTACAATATATTTATACATGCCATCACTATGCCCTAACGGCTAAAGGCACTGCGAAGTGTATTGTAGTGACGAAAGTACAACACAGGTAAACGCGCAGGCCAATCACAGTCTTAGAAAGGCCCACTGAAATACTCATCATGTAGCTTAAGCTGATAAATAAAAAGATGGCGATAATAAATCTAAGGCAGCGTAATGAAAAATGTAGTGTGGGCAGCTGTAATGAGCACAAGGTTTATTATTCAACAGTGTGGTAAACAGCGCAAAAATAAGGAACATGAAGCTGAAAAAAATATACGACAAATTAAAACTCTATATACTGATTCGCTTCATCTGTTCGTCCTTTTACATTGACATGGCAAGAAGGGCACACCGAACGATTTCTCAAATTAGCGACATAACGACAAGAAGAAATGCACATGTAGAATGAAGAATATGACTGGACATGCTATCATACATAATTATGAACAATATACTTAAGAACCATTATTTTGTATGGGAAATAAAACAAGCCATGTACAATCGCGATGTTTTACAAAGCAAACAGACACATGATACAGCGGAATACTGTTGATTACCTTTTTTTCAATTGACACGAAGATTATACTGCGCATTAGATGTCATAATCTATGCCAGTAATGTTACCCAAACATTGCGAGAATTGTTACATGCAAACAGGGGTTGTTGCATTGCCGTTCAAACCTTTCGTATCCGCGAAACATGTCTGCAAGTGAAAGTTGCCACTCAAAAGTAAAGAGAAGGGGACTGTATAGAATGGAATCACTCTGTCACGGTGTGAGAGCGATTTTCAGCAATGCATCTCAGTCAGTGGAACTTGTGACTTTACAGCTGGACGAAAGTAGTGCACAGTAATTTTACCAAAACCCTCTCTTTTAATACCCACAGTGCTATGTTGCTCCCTTGCTGACGCGCATGCAGGTCACGGAATCGAATCCTTGTCGTATTTTCGATGTAGGTGAAAACGATCAAGGCCCATGCTCATCGATTTAGGTGCGCGTTAAAAACCCAAAGCGGTAAGATTTCCGGAGCGCTTCACTACAGCGTCTCTCATAACCATATTGTGGTTCTCATAATCATCTCTCATAATCATTATGTCACCCAGAGAATATGACAGTGTTTTTGATGATCAGTTTTTTTGTTTATTCTTTTTGTGCTTGCGCTGATGACTTCATCTTTTCAGCGATAGACTCATCTTTGAGTGCTTCTAGAAAATTCGTCACGTATAGAGCATTCGTCTTGTGGTATAGTCACACTCGTTGTGGCTTCTGAAAATTTTGAGCTCGTTCTTTCAACACGTGAACAGAGAGACGACCAAGGCACCAAGAACTTGGTGAATCCCTTTGCCTGAACTTTCTTTTCCAAAAAGCACACATGTCTTGCAGAGAGCTCGCTCCTGATATTTGGAATACATCAACTTGGAAACCATTTCTCGCCAGTGAAATTGGAACTTCAGTTAGCGCTTACTAACTGAGGAAAATCTGTAGTTCGCGCCTGGTTTTCACGTCGCCATTAGCAAACGTCGTATAGTCTTGTCGTCCAGCAACTCTATCATCTTGGCGAGTTAAACACGTAGAGATTGATGTCGTGTCAGGAATCGCTGTTTCCGTGCATGCAATAGGCTTCGAGTGGTTTTCAGGAGTTCTTTCGGCACACTAGTTGTATTCACGCAGGGCAGAACTACAGCTGGGAACCGTTTCTTCGGCTGCTGTAGGCTTTTCGCCAGTTGTCGAGTGAGCACTTCGGCAAGCGTCATTTCTCGAGAAATAATCATCAAGCGTGAAAAAGGCTTAGATGGCGTTCGTTTGCCGTCGCCGGCTGTGCGCTGTCGTCGTTTCGATGGTAGAGACGCCTCACGGCGCGAACGCGAAGCTCCCGACATGACTTGGGCCCGACGCGCTACGGTGTGGATCCCTCCATACCTTTAACAGTGGATCCCTCCATATCTCCTATTACTCAAGGCACGCTCGCAGGTGCCAACTGCGCCCAAAATACGGCACAACCCTCGATGTCAGCGCGTTTTTAGAGACTGCACATTGTGCGGCACGTATATAGAGTATTAGAGAAATTGTGAAGCTCCGCGACCAAGTTGGTGCACTCCATTAGGCAGAATGTGGATTACAGTTTCATCTGACGCTTTATCGGAGGCGTAATCTTCCCCACTATTCGCCGCTGCTTGTGAAGGAGCCTTTCGCATCACTGGTCGAGAAAAGCGCGATCGGTCATTGTCAGCCCGACGCGTGGGATACGTAGGGCGCAGTGGTCTTTGGCCGAACAAAAGAACACGTGCTTTGTCTCCCCATATGCTTCCCGCGCGATTGAACCTGCCTCTTGGACGACGGTCATTCGCTACGCCATCGATGGCCACTGACCGAAGCACTGAAAAGGACCCCACAAAAGAGCTCGGCTCGGAAGTGCCTGGATTACTTTCTGGTATACTAAACCAGAGCTTCGTACGAGTGATTGTTTCAGCAGCTATTAGGAGTTCAAAATGGGGAGTGATGTTAGAGTAAGGGCGGGAGCTCTGCTAATTTGCGCCTAGTGCCTAAGCTGCCTGAAACATTCGAAGTTGATTGCCATTCCTCGCAAAAGGGCTACTGCAGTCGATATTATTTTTCAGTTTTCTTCTTTTTCTACCCTTGCGTCATGCGTTCTCCCACACCTTGTTTTCCTCTGCCAGGTTTTAATCGTTTTATTATATCTTGTTACATTACTACATTGGTGATGCCCTCACAATCAACATTTAGCAGGGTATGTGCCCACAACATTCTTTCGCGAAACACTACATTCTCTTCATGCGCACCGGATGACTTGATGATTCAATTAGGTAAGCGCTGCTGTCGAAAATAAGAAGGTTACGATTCGAGCACACACTTGTTTGTTCGCGTAAATGAGAACGCTGTCATGGTAACACTCTAGTTGGAACATGCTCTTGGCATAGACGCTGGACTCTTGGAACGCGCACGCTACCGCAAAAAGTACGACGGGTGTCATTCACACTGCATTCTCCCCCGCCAGCCTTCCTTATCAGTGTGCGAGGGTCTGATTCGACGAACGCCGACAGCTGGCTGAAGGCACTCATGCACCCCTGCTCGCGCAGGCACAGGGCACGCGAACGCAAGCGACGGAGAGCAGCACGGGCGAGCGCTTAGAATTTCTCTAGGCTTGCGTCTGCTTGGCCCACCGTTTGCACATTAAAATCTTTCATCGAGTCATCAACTTTTTTCCTGAACACTTACGCAATAGGATACAGAGCTCACAATTACGATTATTTATATAATTTGTAGGGCGCCACAGCTTTGTCAAGCCGTGGTACAGCGGCTTTTTTTTTCGCTACCTCCATATTTATCAAGCGGAAGTAAAATCTGATTGATTGATTGATTGATTGATTGATTGATTGATTCATTCATTTATTCATACAGGCTACCGAAATGTCAGTCGTTATTGATGCCAGATTAATTTTACCGCTCATAGTACATCAAAGTTAAAGAGCGTTCTAGCGCCCCCACCCTATTGACTCCGTAGTAGTGAATTTAAATCCTCGACCTAAGAAGCAGATACTCGCAGCCAGTAAGCCCTGGTTCGTTAGCATGAATTGGTTACTGTTTGTAAGAAGCACGCACTCAAAAATTAACTATATACGCCACTTTAAAAGGAGTGAGTATTATTAGGTATATATATATATATGACAGCCCAGTTGCATACTCCCATCATCCTTCAAGTTGATTTGTTTCAAAATATGAAATCAGGAAACATGCAGAATATTAAAATATAAGACTATGTAGTACAGTTTTATCCGGTGTAATCAGTAAAAAAAAAACATCCTCGATAAGCACAGCTCGCAGAGAGAACACGAAATTATTGCCAAGTCTTCGTCTCCGATCACCATCCTTATTTGTCGTAGGAGCATCAGTCTCCGAGGGTGAACCCACTGTAGTAAAGCTATCTGAATGACGCAAGAAAACATGGCTGATTCAATTTCGCCTCGCTCGACTCTTCGAGTTTTGCGACAGCGCTTTGGAATGAACGCCCAAGTGTAAACGGCACCGCGTCGGTCCGCGCGCTTCGACTTCGGCGAGGCCGCAGAGCAAGAAACGAGAAGAAAAAAAAACATATACGAGGAATCGCCATGCACAAGTGGAAGGAACGTTTTCTCCCGGAAAGCTAGGCACATCGCGAAGCTTTTCCTGTGCAAACACAGCACCGAGGCCGGCGCAGAGGTCTCAGCGGGGGAGTGCGCCTGCGGAGTGGGTTAAGCGGGAGGCTGCGCCCAAGGAGCCGCTGTCGCACAAAAACACAAGGCAGCTGTTTCGCTGCGGATGTCGGCGATAGAGACGTCCAGCCAATACTACGCCACAGCGCCGCCGCTAGGAAATCTCGAATTCAGGAGTCCACTGTCCTCGGCGCCGGGAGCCCCCGCTACGCCGTATTGATTCCCTCGGCGGGATCTCATTTCGGTCCCGCCAAAGGGACTGAGAAAAGGGGCGCCAGGATAAATAATCGGCCAGATTCGTGGTGCCTACCCGTCTTGCTGCCTACCCATCACTCGACTTCAGACCTCACGCTGCCCCAGCCCCTCTCCCGTTTTTTCTTTGAGCCGAAGACCCCCCCCCGCCCGCCAAAAAAAAAAAAAATACCGCACGCCAAACGCAAAAGCGTCGAACCAAGATGATAGTATACGGCTCCAAGCGATGACGGAGAAAAGAAGGATGTACAGAACAAAAAGCGCCTGGAGGCCGGCCGTGACTTCAGATGGAAAAAACACACACATGAAAACGAAGACAGCCCGAGAGCTTAAAAGACCGCAGACGTCAAGCGTATAGTCACTACTGGATGTACAACGAGGCAGCTTCTAATCGTACCATCATGCAAGATTTATGTAACGAAAAATGGGCTTTTGTCGCTAACGAGACCCAGACTCCATTTCGGAGTATGTGTGAGCAAGATTTATGAGCAACGTGTTTGCGGAAAAATAGTGAGAGAGAAAACAGCTAATAGAGTTCTCGCAGTATTTCATAGCGTCGTAATCTTCAGGATATTACTACTTGTATATGAGCTATACATTAGATGTCCTATTTGAAACCTTTATGCAGCACCCTTTAAATATTTGTGAATATCAATATAATGAACACGACAGCTGCGTGAGCGAATTACGCATCTTCTCTATGAAGGCCATTGAAAAGTCGTCATTTGTCATTTTATTTCGGCGTATAGTTTTGCCAATACGCCGCTTTCAGTAACTTGGGCTTTAGTGCAAAGAGTTCTAACCACTAAAAAAAGTTATATATATACACTCAATTTTTTTTTATTTTTACTCACAGAGCTGACCATTCCGCGAAGAAGTAGGATTCTAAGACCAGCGAATGCTACGTACTTAAAACTGTCAAGAAGGTCGCATTTCTGTGGGTAATGTACGCGCCGCACGGCGCTGTTTGCATGCCAAACACGTAAAGGGAAGATGACGGTGCCATCACGTTGCTTCCACAAATGCTGCCGGCGTCTCTCCTCGACCAGCTGCGAATATTCCGACGACTTCGTTCGCGACCAAACCTCCCCACGTGGGAGGCAAATAAGTGCGATTAAGCCAAAGCGAGAGGGCGCGTGCTCTCGCTTTAAATACACGACAGACTACGTCGGACTGCTGCCTCTCTCGTTTCTCAAGAGAAAAGCTGGAAGCGGTAGCATGCAACTTTTTTCCCTCGTGCCCATTATACGCGCTGGTATAAAGGCATTTTCGTTTGTTTTTTTTTTCATGGAGGGGCCTGACCCTGTTTTTTGCGGCCACACCACTGCTGCATGCAGGCAGTTACGCAATAGCAGTGCCGTTAAAGGGGCACGAAGCGAGAGCAGCGCCGAGCGGAAGAGTTTTGACGACCCCGCATTGTGGCTGAGCCACTCGAAGAAGGGCGCACCCCGCAAAAGAGAAGAGTAAGAAGACGAAGAAGCGCTTCTCTCTCGCCGTAACGCGAGATCTCCGCGCAGTAAAACGACTCGGCGGTGGATATCAAAAGCCGCGGAGCGAGCAGTGATGCCCAGGGGAATGCGGCTGGCGAGCGGCCAAGAGAAAGAGCGGTCACCGCAAAGACAAGGGCGGCGACCCAGAAAACAAAGTTGCCGCCGCCGCCTCGCCGGCAGCAGCTCTCTCCAACTAAGCGGAGCGAGCGGAACACGAAACGTGAGGAGAAGAGGAGCCGCTCGTGGCACAGGACAAGAAAGAATGTAGGAGAGCAATAGGAAGGAAAGGGAAGAGATATTCGCGCAGGGTCGCATCATGCTATCAGGTCACGTGCCCTCGGAAGCGAATCTTACGGGTTGACGCTGCCCTCCAAAAGACGGGATTAGGGAGCGTCGGGGATCAGGAGGCGCCAGCGAATGCCTCCCACGCCGCTGGGGGATTGCAAGTTTCTCCTTGAGCGGGCCTTCTTGGTGCGTACGCGCTTAACACAAGGCTGCTCTTCGCTTAAGATTAGAAGCAGCACAAAGGACGGACGCCGGGGGAGAGCGATGGACGCCGACCCCCTACGTTTCGGGCTCGACGCTGTGAGACGCCGGCTACCGCAGCTCCTTGCCGGATCCCTCTGGCACCTGCTACTTTTAGCGACGCTATTCCCCGATGACAGTTAAGCGTCGGCGTCGATGTCAGAGCGACGCCACAGTGTGCGTGCTTTGCATGTGTACGCACGCTTCGATCGGAGCTTGACTCAGTTAATCGTAAACGATGTTAGGCACTTCCTGTAGAAAAGTCATTGAGAAAAGAACGGAGAAAAATGACAAAATGATAAATAAGCAAGCCATCATTTAGTCCTGAATGCGCGCTGTAAAGTCAATCAAGGCTCGCGTAATAATGTAGTGGTACCACAAGGTATAGGCGTGATCATAATCGACCCTGAACCGTAACGCCACTTATAAAGACATATTATGTGCAGGGCTTCACGAGGCTGTTGCTTTTACGTGACAAATTTCCGGCTGAGAATTTCGCACATGATGTACAAATTATAGATGTCCAAAGTTTACCCAGAGTTTCTATTCTTTAAGGTTTCGGCTGAAAGGCGAAGAAAGCTGTTGAGCAACTTCTGCCGCACCACGCAGACAAACTTGCCGCACGAAGTTTGAACACGACAGGGAAGGCGCTCTGTATAAAATTCGTACTTATGGAAAAAAAGTTCTAACTAGAAATCGCAGATAGCATGCAGCAGGCCCTTGGAACAGTGATCAGTGCGTTCGGCTGCCCCACCGCGGTGGTCTGGTTTTGTGGAAAAGCTTCGCAGCAGTCGTCACAATTAATGCGTGATGCATTGCCGTTTAACAGCGCCAGATTTTTTCCGTGGCAAACTCCCCGCCGCGGTGGTCTAGTGGCCAAGGTACTCGGCTGCTGACCCGCAGGTCACGGGATTGAATCCGGCTGCGGCGGCTGCATTTCCGATGGAGGCGGAAATGTTGTAGGCCCATGTACTCAGATTCGGGTGGTCAAAATTTCCGGAGCCCTCCACAACGGCGTCTCTCATAATCATATGGTGGTTTTGGAACGTTAAACCCCACATATCAATAAATAAGTCATCCGTGGCAAACTCAGTATTTCCGAATTTTACGCTGCTGAGAGAAGATTCAAAAAAATTATTTCAGATGTTTTAGGTGCCAAAACTACGATAGATTATAAGGCACGCACTACATTGGAGAATTACAGATTGATTATGTTCACCTGGTGTTCTTTAACACGCATCTAATTTTATTAAGTGCATGGAACCTTCGTATCTGAGTTTAACTGGCGTAGTACCTTGGCGCTACGTCGAGCTATCACATGGGGGGGGGGGGGGATACCTTACAGGTTCTTTTAATGATTTTCTTTGATGCGAAAATTATGTTAAGTCAATGCATCTTTGGCTCGCACTGAGAGACGCATATTTTAGCACACGGCGTTCAAGATGCACAAATCTCCCCAACGCTTGTTCTAGGCCGGAAACGCCTTTTCCATATAACACAACAATGAACCAAGATTGTTTATTAGATGCGAAGCAGCTTTTTGACTAGCCTGTGTAACGCTGTACCTCCGTCCGAACCACGCTCCCCAACCCGCAGGTATTGGTGCGGTGCCAAGTACGTCACGCCTTTCCTCGCATTGCGTGCGCGTTGACGTCGCTCTCTTCCTAGCCTATCACCTCTCGCCGCTTGCGACACCCGCAAAACGGTCCCCTCCCTCACCCTCCCTCGCCTCGCAAGGCCGTCTGCTAGTAAAAAACCGACTGCTCACTCTGCACAGCCGTTTACTGGTCACCACGTATATGTAGGCACTGTATCGCGCGATCGAAAGTTAGTCAAAAGCGTCTTTACTTAGTTTTCGTTTCATGAGCGACACCGTCAAACGTCGCCGCCAGTGTAAGCTTTAGCACGCGTTGCTTCGCATCTGCACATGGTTCCCTTTAGCGGGAGATGGTCGATTTTTTTGTATATAAATTTCCGAGCAAGCTATAAATGTATCACTGAAGTGATTTCTTTGTGTATATCGGGCGCTGTTAAAGTATAAATGAGACAGAGTATCTAAAAGCGCAAATTTAATGATATGAGTTAGGATGATAGGGCTGAAAGCATCTATTCAGGTATGGAAAAAAATTTGACAAACTCGCTCCAGCATAGGGGCTGACAGATAAGTTTGCAGCAGCCACCGCTAAGTTATAAAAACAGTGTACAATTTGAAAATTAACGTTTGACAGCCAAAAAAGACAAAAAAAGAAAAAAAAAGGTGGGAAGAAACATCAACGGGTACACTACATCGTTGTATACCATATCGAATCGGGAATACTAAGACGAATGTTGTGTCAGGTTTTTTGGGTTCCTGTTCTGGACAGAAAAATTTCTTTTCATCAATGCCAAACAGATTAATGCAGTAAACTACTTGGACTAAGGATATGTTCGCGCATGTTGGAATTTATAAATTTATGCACCATTTGTTATTTTTAATGAAGTGCCAGCTACTATGCAGCGCCGGTTTTATGTGTTTCTATCACTCGTGCGAGCGATTACGATGAGGGAGCTAAATGAACTAGTAGAAAAATTGATGAGCAAGATAATATCACTGAAAGCTTGTGCGACTTCAGTAAAACACTGTTGTTTGGAATCAGTTTCTTTTATTTCAGCATCCAACATAATTTCAAAAACAGGAAGAGAAGTTGAATGATGCCTCTCCACAAATTGGGCGCATATTTCACCTGTAAGGAAATCATGCTCGTGATGACTGATCATGAATAAAAAGAAATCAAATGTATCAATGAATGTAGTGTCAGCTCAGGCCAACGCATCGGCACGGAACGCTCAGTAACAGAAAGACACAAAACGCAAACAATAGCCACTCTTGGTTGCCTGTAACACAAATTTCTGCCTTTGGCATCTGGCAATTGCGCCTTTCGGACAATTCATAACAGTCAAGTAATCGCGAACTTGAGCTTAGCTTTGTAGGCTCAACGAAAATCAAGCTGTATTGAGTGACCTATATTTATCTCTTATGAGGAGCAACCCGCACCACGACTTCACGACAGTTGGCCATCGCCTTTTTGTCCACGCATGCATCGCTGAAAGAGCAGATGGAGGCTGAAATTTGAGTCTTCAAGCGAGGAGGAATGGAATACTCATGCGTTTAAAACCTTCTATTTTTTGTTTAGATTAGGGGAACAAAGAGCAAAGAGGAGATTTATTCTGATTGTGTTTGACGTCGTTTGAAGCAAAATTGAGGTAGTCGTTATTGTTTATACGTTAAAATTTGTGATCGTTTAGCGACTACGGCAATCAAGCTGACATATATCGTGGACACTACAATCACAACTCGTGCTTGTAATAGACGCTACTGCTTTATTGGCCCCTGTTTGAAACATAAAAAATACCGCTCAGAATACTCATCCTACTCGCACATTTGTTTCGCATTGCTTGACTCGAAACTGTGACTGGGTAAACAAACGGAAGGTTGACATAGGGGCCAGAAAAAAGGCGGTATATATATATATATATTTAATTTCATTTCTGCCATAGAGCAGTACAAAGCGCTCGTGCTTCATCGCGCGTTCGACGAAAAGTACGTCTACGTCACTTGAGTGTTCGGACGAGCAGTGTGTCAAAATGCCCATCTTTCCCTTATGTTATTCACGAATGATAACGTCCAGCGATTAAGGTATAAATATCCCAAAAAGACTTCAAATGATGTGCAAGAAAGTGTGAAGATTCTCACTACATGATTTCTGTAGGTGATTGAGCTACCCGATTGTTATGATATTAATATAACTGCTCAAATGCAGCAGTTTCTGGCCTGTCCTGTGAGTCTAATCCAGCCTTTATTACCATCATCGTCATCGTCTGCGTCATCGTCATCAGCATCACTATTCACTTTGATTAAATAGTTAGTTTACGGTGCTTGTAATTGATTGATTGATGTGTGGGTATTAACGTCCCCAAACCACCATATGATTATGAGACACGCCGTAGTGGAGGGCTTTCAAAATTTCGACCACCTGGTGTTCTTTAACGTGCACCCAAATCTGAGCACACGGGCCTACATCATTTCCGCCTCCGTTAGAATTGCAGCCACCGCAGCCGGGATTTGACCCCGCGACCTGCGGGTCAGCAGCCGAGTACTTTAGCCACTAGATCACCACGGCGGGGCGTTTATGGTACTTGTAGCTCCCGCAAAACACTGCGGGGAAGTCTACTGCTTCAGACATAGTTGAGTCGTTAATTTTGCGTTTGATAACAAAATTATTGCCACGTACTTTTTGTCACAACAGCTTATTCTGTGAGCGTGAATTACCGACGGCACCTTTGGCTGACAAGATATGCTTCGTGGTTCATGATGAGACAAGCGCAAAAATACACACACTCAGAAAGGACACAGACAAGTGCTTACTAGCACACAGGAACTTAATCACAGGTCACATTTTCTTTGCCATGTGCGGTGTTACATTGCTAGACGAAAACACATTCACGCAATCAGTACTGCACCTTAGTTTCTCCTCGTCCTTCACACGGCTTGCCACGGACCTGGCCACTTCCACCGCACATGGCAAAGAAAATGGAACCTGTGATTAAGTTCTTGTCTGCTAATAAGCGCTTGTCTGTGTCCTTTCTGAGTGTGTGTATTTTTGCGCTTGTCTCATCATGAACTTTTACCAACACGCCCAACTGGCAGTCATCCTATATGCTTCGTGGGTTGCGCAGCTTAGAAGTCTCTGAAGTGAAAGCTAGTTCTGAAGAGTGGTGTCGGTAAAGTCCTGGAACCCATCCACCTCGCTTTTCAAAACTTCTACTTGCCCTGGACGTTCCTCAGCTTTCTGAGAATTATGAAAGTAATCTGCAGAAGAATCGTCCGCGGGAAATTGCCTAAACACATCAGAAAGTTTTTCGAAAAAATACTACCGTAGCAATTGCAGGGGGTGAGACAGCAGACGCCTCTTTTTTTTCTTTTTATCCGTTTGGCCCCTCTAGGTTAGGCAAGTATTTTTCGCCAACAGGGAAAGCTGTCTGCCAGCCAATTCTTCAAAACAAAACTTGCGTTCACGTAAACCCAGTCTAGTTTTCGTTTTAGTTTCACTACCCCCTACTGCCAACAGCAGCCGGCCCAGAGTATCGATGACTGTCGAGAGGGCGTCTGAGACTACTCGGTATGTAAGTCGGAGCGGAGAACCAAAGCCAATGAAAAGATGCAGAAAGCAACCGTGATGCTTCGTGTTTTTCTTGCACGAAATTCTCTGACTACACTAACCATCCGAGAAAAATAAACCACCATAAATCTCCCGCCCACAAGGAAGGCCGCAAAAGAAGTGACGCTGGATGACCTGGCGAAATGGAACCCCGCCACAGGTTTTCGTAACGCTCTTTTGCCGTAAAAAACGACGCTGAAGATGCTCTCGAAATAAGTAGTCCGCTTTGCGCATGGCGTGCTGACTTAAGTGGATTAAAAAAGTTTTCTGTCAAGAAGCGTATACGTGTTGGTCCGTGCGGAGTATTTCTCAGCCTAACGGGTGTGGTTGCGAAATGCTCTCGTGATCAGCTAACGGAACCAAGTGACGTTCATTTACTGTTTGAACTCAATGGTGCTGTTCTACCATGCATTCAAATTTTATATGACAAAACAGAACTAGATCATCTAAAAAAATTAGCTGTGCACTGAAAATATATTTTGGGCTGCTAAGGTTTCATGGCTTTACTAGAATACTGAATAAACATTTCGTGAGCCACTTGCTATATCGCCACATAGCGGATACAGTTTACATAGCTTTTGCTCATCTCTCTATCTTCCTCGTTTTATATTCCCTTGCTTGCTCTCTCCATCTCTCTACACTCTTTTATTACAGAGATAAAAGAGGATACATAGCAGATACGTCTTTCTCTCTCGTCAAAAATACTTCTATCCGAAAACATACTGCAGACGACAGCTAAATGTAACCGAAAATACCTGAGTCGCAAATATGGATAAAAATATTACCAAACAAAGTTTGGCACAACGATGTAGACGCCTTGAAAATTTTGCTTCGTAGAAGGCCATGTGGATGGCTATAAAATGTATTTCGTCACTTATTTATTCTCCGCCAGACATCCGCATTGCAAAGTTTTATTACATCAAATGTTTGCGAACGTTCATACGTATATAACCCAGCTTATTACAGAATTGGCCGGCTCTAAATAAGCGATAATTGTGTAATGTATCTCCGCCGTCAAGTAGAATAGAACTGAACAATCAATGCGGTATATATCAGAAAACTATATTAAGCAAACTTGTAAACTATATATATCTTCTTTGACATTATCAATCTTTGAAATGCAGAATTGAGAGTATGACAGTCGTCAATGATATCAAATGTGGTATTCAGAATTCAATCCCATTCGATTCAGCCATTGTAGCTGTTGAACTAGTGCAAACAAGTAATTTATAAAGTGTGAGCATGTAATGAATTAAAGTGGAGAAAGGGAGCGCGAAAACGCAAAGCAAAGGCAGAGAGATTCTAATAACGACCTTTGCGATTTTCCTAGGAATGTGTTAGCGGGCACCGATAGAACTAGCGTCCTCCTGTTTTCAAGGGAATCTTGTTCAAACCTTTACACGATGTAAATCACCGCAGCAAAGCTGCCTTTACAGGTGGCAACAATCTTTGCTTTACGGAGCGCTATCCCAACGCTGATGTTCGTTTAATTCAACCACTTAGCCACGTGAACCGCTCTTTCTACGTCCATTAATTTCAAACCGCCTGTCTCCGTCAAACGCACGTCATACATGTATCGTTCTTCTATTTATAAATTAACGCTCAATGGCGCTGGAGCGAGGACATGAGTAAAGTCAATTGGAGACATGAGCAGTTTGCAGAGCTAGGACGAGGTGATTTAAAAACAAAGACACATAAAACATTTGCAAGATGATTTAAAAAGAGAATAATTAAGCACCAATAGGTCGAGATGTACCGAATTGATTCAGTACACAGGCTGGAAATAAGTAGTATCGGTCTTTCCACATCAATTGTTAGACGGTGAACAAGATGCGCATGCGGACAAAACGTACAGTCTAGGCTCTTCACTGGCGAAATCCTAATGCTTTCCTACCCATAGTTACATAACAAACCAATCACGATCGCACTGACGCGTCGCATCCTTTCAATAATGAAAAATATGTAATCTCACCCGACACGACAATAGTTCCCGCTTCCCCGTTAAGCCATTTGCGGCTTGTACTTCCATGTCAAGATAAAAGAACAACGTGTTGGTCAGGCAAAGAGATAAGAAGCTAAAAAGTGGCAGACCACTCACACACTAAAAACAGACAAAATTGAAAGGGGGTCAGCACACATTTTTTATTGATAACGGCAGACATTAAGGGGCTGAGAAAGTGTTTGACGCCTAGAAAACAATTACGCTCCTTGTTGTCTGCAGAAGGCCATGCAGTGCTGCGCCCCTCTTTTATATATATATATATATATATATATATATATATATATATATATATATATATATATATATATATATATATATATATATATATTGTGGTGACCACCCCCTTTGCACGACCATAGACAGGGCGGCGGACACGGGACAACAATGACATAGCAGGCTGCGGCCGGCTCAATTTGCCCCGCGCTGTATGGCTTCCACCGGCGGCAGCCGACTGATGGGTGGCTCGAGGCTGGAGGCGTTATCACGCTTATCGCGCCGCGGTTACGCTGAAGTCTGGTGGGGCAGAATGATTGGTGGGCCCACCGGCGTCTGGAGACAGGTCGTTTTTCGGAGGGTAAATAATTGCCCCTTGCGTCGCGCCAGCCTACGCTTAGCGCCCCAAGAACGGCGCTGCCTCGCAGTGGCCAAAAAGCGATGCGCGGGGCCGAACGGGGTGCGCGGGCGGTTGAAACACCAGCGTCTAGCACGAGTGGCCTCGAATGTGGGTAAGCACTACAAATTTTCTTGGCGGGTGTACGGGCGCCATCGGCGCGTGCACTGTGTTTGTATACGAGCAGCTCGCGCACTGCAGCGGCATGCGCCGTTACGCGTGTCGCGAGCATCTGGCGCAGCCGTTGGCCATTAAGGATCGATTAGTCAAGACGGTTTAATTCCGCGAAAAAACATGTTGTCCAAATGGTTCACTTCTGGTTGAACAAGCAGCATTTACGGAGAAGCGCGCTGCAACACTCCGCGGTGCATTCCGTTTCGGGCACGCACGATTGTGCCGCTGCGGCTGTCATTTACGAAGGAGCTCGGTCGCCATCGCTTTTCGCTCCATTGCCTTTATGGGAAAACGCTAAGACTGCGAGCGACAGTGAGCTTTCCGTCTGCCAATGGAAAAAAGCGAGGCCAGCTCGAGGAAACGGCAACTTGGAGTGACAAAGCTAACGTTTCAAGAATCACTTGCTGCTGTATACAACAAGCACGCCGACTCCATTAAGTATTTTTCTCCTCTGTACTTCGAGTTCGACGTCAGCGTTCCATGCTCGGCCACTCGCAGTTGTGGCAATCGTTGAAACGCAATGAGTTATACAGACAAACAGTGAGTTATACTGAAGTGAATAAGGACGTGTGATTCTTTGCTGAAGGATAGATATTTTGTAAGTGCGTGGTAATTACGTATGGTACGGAACAACTGACTCTGTCATTGTAAAAAAATAGGATATCATGTACAATTATGTAACATGTCTCATTTAAAAATACTATCCTATGGTGATTATTGGTTATTAAAGAAAGCTGAAACTATGTTGCACTTGAAAGCGAAAAACTAGGCACCGCTTGCTCCATGGTATTGGTTTCGTGTTATTATGTGGCATGAGAGCCCACTCATACTCTGTCTGTCATTGTATGCCAGTGGCGCTCGAAAGAGCGTGATATCCTATTGAAGGTGCCTTTACTAAAATAACCCACCTAAGTGTGATCTCCGAGTATGACAGTGTTGCTCTGTCTTTCAACCTAGAAATGCAACCTCTCTAGGACGATAGTTATAGCGCGAGAATGAAACGACGAAACAGAGACAAGAAGGACACGAAGGACACTTGTCTCTGTGACGTCGTTTTGTTCTCGCGCTATAACTATCGTCATGCCATACCAACTAGCCCAAGCTGCCACGCCTTTCTCGGACCAGTTGATTCTTTCCCGTCGAAACAATTAGAAATATATAGGTGCCAAGTGGTTGGGATCATCAAAAGACACTTCTCGGCTCACAAAAAAAAAAAAAAACTGAGCACAGACACAGGCTGTCCTTTAGTGCTCTTTTTCAGCAATGTTTCGAATCGTTTCAAATATGAAAGTTTGAAGCAAGGTCCGTACCTTCACGACAGAATGTGATAAGCACAATTTTAAACTCGGAAGTCCCTTTCACCGCTATTTCCTGTGCTGCTAAGCCATCTCTCGGCATGGAAGAAACGTAGTGTACTCTAAAAAAAGAAAAGAAAAAGAAAATAAACAGGACTTAGTGAAGTATAGTGACAGAACGCTAATATATATATATATATCTTTTTAAATTGCACAGGGAAGAAGCATTGTATAAGGATTTCAGTGAAATAAAACTGCTGCTTGTTCTGTGTCGAAACTATAAGAACACGATGAGTCTGAATATGTATATTCATTTTTTATATTCTTGCACCATTTATAATAACGAAGACTGGAACACTTGCAGAAACATAAACAGGAATTCACATCAGAAAATGCAAGTTTATCACAATACTGAGAGTTCTAAGGTTGACAGTTGTAGCTCTGTATCACACTGATAAGCAATGTTCCGACAAAAACGACTTGTTTTCCTGGGGATAACTGCGTGTTTTCGTCAGCACTCAACCCGACAAAAACATACCTCCTCGACAAAGCGATCGCTCCAGCAGCATTGCCTCTGAGGTAAGGATTTCTGGTTTATTCAATCCTCTATGTCCCCCTGAAATAATGTTTTCATTAGTTCTCGAAAAGGTTGGCTATTACAATTTCTAAAGACAAGCTTATTTAAAAAAAAGCATTCAAGCTTGCTTTCGAAGGGCATTGCGAGTTGCATATTGTAGAAGTCGGTTTCACAGGGAGAAATGGCTCAACGCTGTAAAACAATCCTTCAAGGGGTAATATCTCACCTTCACACAAAGACTTGTGGCGAGAGTGGTGGCAGCTTGACTCTGAGCTCTTGGTGAAGTCTGCAAGACATGAAGTAGAAGAGAAAAAGAATAAGCACTCCAAAGTAACCCCTGAAAAAAAAAAAACGTTATGGTACGTATCGCGTCGGCGTCATGACAAAATGCTTCGTTTCGAAATTTTTAACGCTAAGCAGCAGAATAAAGACGCATGTAACATGATACACTGACCTTGTCCTTTCATACACGCATAATTCTGTCTCTGAAGCAATTTAATTATGTAACGACAGAACTAAGGAAGCAAATAGAAATTGAGGATGCAGAGAGGTGAATCCAAAATACTTCCGGTTGGCTACCCTACATTTGGAAGATTAGGGAAGGAGAATAGAAAGAGGGAGGAGGGAAGAGAAAGAAAAAAAGTTTAAAAAGAAGAAGGGAAAAAACACAAACTTCCATTAACAAGCAATTTCGTTTCATGGTATATCATTGGAAGAACGTTATCGGAACGCGAGCTACGACAGGACTGTAACAGATACCAACAACGATTCCCTCCGTGCAAGGCGACTGGCGCGGCGCCCCACGGCCGTCAGACCAGTCAGCCGTTGAGAGCTCGAACAAAACCAAACGCTCTCCCAACGCCCGCTAACACGCAGTTTGTCCGAACCATGGACGAACTGCTGCGTAGTCAATTGCAGCAAAAGGTACACGTCGTGTTCTATACGTGAACGACGTTTTACAGTTTGTCGACTCGTCCTTGCTTTATTGGGTGGCGAAATGAGTGGATTACGGTTGTGAGATGTAAAAAGAGTCTTTTGTTTTTTTTTTGCTGATTTCCGCTCCTTTTGCCGTCTTTCGTTCTACCGCTGTATGCTTGAATTGTTCTCAGACACCACGTCTGCAAGTGCAATGATCGTTCGTGATGGTCCTGCTACCATAGAGCTGGTGAGAAAAGAAAGTTATGCAAGACATTCTAATTTAGCTCAAGGCTGATGAAATACGTTAATAGACCTTAATTATTATTTCGCCGTCTACCCATCGCAGCTTTGGGAAATGCGAGGTGCTTTGCAGACTGGATAGGACTATTAGTTAAGGGGCGAACTGAGTTACGCAGCATATTACCGTAAACACAGCTAGCCGCCCAGGAACGCTACGCGAACGCGGCCGAATCAAGCTAGAACTTTGATAGGTTGGTTGACCCATATTAAACTGGCGTCACCCACTACGGAGGGTTGGCCATGTTGGTGCCTTGTTATATATAAAGGCATTTGTTGATAATCTCAATATGCTTAGCAATAGATCGTTTTGAAAACAAGTAATTAGCTCCATTTATGAAAGAAACACTAATGTTGTTCAAGAGTAAGCTTGATTTAGGTAACCTTAGTATTCAATCTCTTTCGTCTCGCGTAATAAATCGCATTCATCACCACAAACACTCCATTGGCTAAAACTTAGTGCTGCAATCCGAGAGGAAAGAACCCCCGGAAGCTATGAATTGAATCCCATCCTTTGGAACGGTTCATCCACAACTTTTTTTTTTATTGATTGGCAAACAATCTGCATGTTAGGAAAAAATGATGCAGGGTGAAAAGTATCAAAACTACTGGGTGAAAAACGAAGCTTTTCCAATACTGTAGTGATGAATGTGCGTTTTGTGAAACTGCATAAAAAACGCAAGAGGTTGTAGTGAATGATAGAGACGTCATGGTGGCCGAAGTGACCGTTGCTGAAGTGATCGCCACTTCAAAAGGTGAAGCGAAAGACGAAACGGGGCGGCGGCGTTCTGTTTCTCGTTCGCGCCTGAAGCTTTTAGCATTTCTGCGTGAGTCGTGAGATCATAATCAGGATCAGTGAGGATGATGGCGCGACTATTTCAAGCAAAACAATCCGTGACACTCGGTGGCTGTAAATCACTCTGGCGCGAAGTCGCAACAAACGAGCAAACCACCGAACTGCCCTGGAGCCATCGATAATTCTAAATGGTCCGAGTATTTTGCGAGCGTGTACGTGTGTAGTCGGCACGCATCAATATTATTCTGAGCGTGAAAAAAAGGCAGCCTACCACGACAGTTATGAAGCAAGCATCTTGCATTGCACACGCCTGACGCACGCATTTGCCGTCAGTATACTGACGACAGGCAGCAGGACGCTCACTAACGTGGAAAACGTGGCCGCTTTCGTGCAGCTTTTCCCATTTATTCATAGTCGCATTGTAAAGAAAAAATGTCATCCTACGATATCTCAAAATCCTCATCGAAGAACTAACGCGCCGGCCACGGGCGCTTTTGCCACCATATAGCTGCCAAAGCAATGAGGATCTGCTGTCTGCTCAATGTTGGGCGCCCGCGGCACCACAAGTGGCGCTGAGGGCGGCTTTCAAAGTGAACCATATAATGGTACCAAAACTGCTGTGCCTGCCCTGGCAGTTGAAGGTGGCGATGAGGCATCCTGGTGTTGTGCTTAATTTCGAAAGTTCTATGCTAGCCGCGACGACCCCGTATTTCGTTCAAGGGAGACGGTGAAACTTCTCGAGTGCAGGTTTAGAAAAACCTTAGGTACAGATCGTTAGGTAGTCAAAATTATTGTGGAGTCTCTCATTTCAGCGTGCATCGTAATAAGTTCGTGGTTTTCTTTTTTAAAAAGGTGGGAGGATGCCATCATTCCATTTCGCGAAAATGCAGCGTAGCTGGTGAGAAACCCCGCTGTCACTGCAAATGGCTCCTTTGAGGCTAGGAGGTCAACCATAGTGATGGCACTGTGCGTGTTCATGCTCAGTTCCACTTACGGCACATTGTTCAAACACGGGAGGAGAGCAGACGTGCGAACTACACCCCTGAGATGAAATTCGACATGCTATAAAAGGGCCCTTCAACCACACCGAGCCGAAAGGAGAGAGCAGTCTTGTTTTGTTTTTTCTCGCCTTCGATACCCTTCCTAGTCCGCCTTAGAGGAGCTACGGTACTCGGCTGCTGATCCGAATATCGTGGATTCGATTCTGATTGATTGATTGATATGTGGGGTTTAACGTCCCAAAACCACCATTTGATTACGAGAGACGCCGTAGTGGAGGGCTCCGGAAATTTCGACAACCTGGGGTTCTTTAACGTGCACCCCAATCTGAGCACACGGGCCTACAACATTTCCGCCTACATCGCAAAATGCAGCCGGGAATCGAACCCGCGACCTGCGGGTCCGCAGCCGAGTACCTTAGCCACTAGACCACCGCGGCGGGACATGGATTCGATCCTGGCCGCAGCGGTCGCATTTCGATGGAGGTGAAATGTTAAAAGCCCCCTGTATGGTGTGATGTCAGTGCACGTTAAAGAACACCCGATGGTCAAATTTCCGGAGCCCACCACTACGGCGTCTCTCACAATCATATTGGGTTTTACGGGGGCGTAAAACCCAATTTATGAAATTAATTATTATTATTATTATTATTATTATTATTATTATTATTATTATTATTATTATTATTATTATTATTATTACCACCGCTCCAAGAAGCGCCACTTATTTTTTTCAGAAAACACGTGGAATGTCAGCACTAAAGATTGAGCCAGTAACGATCTCCTGTAACACGCTGCTATCTCCGCTAACGCAGTCGCAAACGCACTAAGAGAAGTGAAATCAGCGCATTGTGCACGATGGTCGTGCGAGAGACAGGGCACAACTGTCATCCAGCTGCATGCCAGAGAGAGCGGGGTAGGAGATGATTCCGAAAAATATCTTTCGCATATCGACCAATCGAGAGCTTATTTTATCATGATGTCACGTGAACAAATCGCTGGCGTCACAAATGTAGCCGCAAAGACGGGAAATGCTGGGAAGGAATAATGCACTCGTTATTCGTATCTTAGAGATTGTCTGAGGACCCTAAACATTGCTCTAAGCAATGTTTAAACCGTGAATCAGCACCTGGATTGGCACTTGCACTGAGTCGCTTTGGGGCCGAGTTAATCGATTTTGATAGCGCGCTGTGAGATGGGCCATATTTTCGTATTTTTTCTCCCTGGTTTTTCTCCCTGCCTTTCCTTTAACTTGTGTATTTTTTCCTCTGTCGCTTCTCGTAAAGCCTTCATTATTGTAGAGCGTATACACATGGCTTATATAATACAAGATGGATTGATTGATTGATTGAATCATAGGGGTGAAGGCATTGAAACATAAATCACCTCCGCCCCTGATCAGTTCAGTATCGCGTTATCTGTGAAATCGACCCATTTTTTTTTTCTCATTGAGGATGCCAGACGTCACGAAAGGTACCACCCATGTAAACAATAACTAGAACAGTTTTCATGTAACAAAAACAAGTATTAAACATGACACGGTTGTGCCTGCACCCCGTGTTCACCTTTTTTTGACAATGTAGCATGTCAGACACAAGAAGCTGTTATATATATATATATATATATATATATATATATATATATATATATATATATATATATATATATATATATATATATATATATATATATATATATATATATATATGCGTGTGTGTGTGTGTGTGTGTGTGCACGCGCTTAACCAGCGCTCTTTTGTTTTTCCCGAAATGGCCCTCTAAAGCCAACATTCGAGAAGGATTACGCCGGAGTGATGATCACAAAAGTTAAATTGATGGCTTCCATCTCTCCGTCTCGTGCTCTTTGTCCTTTCCTTGGAGCGCAAAGTGGGTGCCGGTGTTTACACTCGGGATATTTTGTGCTGCTGCTTCAAGGTTTGGGAGTTTTATTCGACGATGTCTTTGCCAGTTCCGGCCGATAAGTCCGCAAAATGTGCGCCATCAATCTGCAGTGACTAAACCCACTAGCAACAACTCTTTTTTTTTTTTACATTTTCTCTTTTCGTTACCCAAAGCCGGCAAAAGCAAACACTTCAAATGTAAAGCTGAACGAAGGCGGCGCCAGGAAATGTTTGTAGAGAACGCGGCGGCCAGCCAAGCGTCTAATGCTTTCGACGGAGAGGGAGGGTACGACAGAGCGCTGCCCAAAACGGAGTCAAAACGCGTCGTGCCAACAGGAAAATTCTACAGAAGCCAATGAAGTAGCAAGCACCGGCGGTCGACTTCCGATGGGGGGCGCCAACGTTTAAAGTTCACCGGAACTCGTGCACGACATATTCGTTCCGCCAACTGCGCGGCAGGCCACTGCATGGTCGAAGCAGCCGCCATCGGTTTGTGATGAGCGGCGCCTCGTTCAGTCAACGAGTCTGTTTTAACGCAACCCTAACCGAGAGTTAAATATTCGACTATTTTCATAGCGCTTTACTAATTACTTTAGTTTTCGAGTTTTCTGTAGTTTATGAAGTTGCAACTCAACGAAGGAGAACGTTTCAAATCAGCACCATCGCAACGGTGAACGCTTATTTGAATAAGAATAGCAGCGCAAGGTAACTGGCCACAAGAGCTTGATGAGACACACTCAGCGCTATCTAGCAGTAGCACTGCATGTTTTCCCGTTTTTCTTGTGTCCTGTTACTTTGCACTGCCATCATTATTCAAGTCTTCCGAACCAACAAGCCCGCCTTGCCACTTTGATCGGTTAACGCGTTGCATCTGTAAAGAAAAAATACTAATAAGAAAAAAAAGCATCCCACTTAGAAGTGGTATGCTATACAACCGGTCTGTAAACAACGCAACCATGATGCCAGATGGCAACGGGCGGCGTATATTCTCGTCGAAGGCGCCGGGACGAGATTAGCTTATAACCACCACAGCAACAAAGAGAATGCACAGTGCGGTATAGAGCAATCTCCAAAACTCGAAGACTTTTCAGCTTCGATTAAATCTGTAACGAATCTTCAGGCAGGATCGGATGCTTTTGTCAGTTTACGGCAAGACTCCGAGAACCCTCTACGTCTATTACGAGTTCTGTTGCTTTCATTTATGTATTCCATTGCTCTGACGGTGAACTTCTCGACAAACATTGATGCCGTCAGTACGAAGTGGCGCCTGAGCAATACAAGCTATATTGTAGTTCGCGCGATGGCGCAACAGTTTTTTACAACTAAGCCCTGGCACATTATGGGAATGAGGTGTGCCATGATCTACGCAATATCGTCTTCATATCGCACTGGAGAATGGCACAATTTGGCATAAAGTACGTAGCAAATAAAAAAAAATAAGAGACTATCTCAAGTGTGTCTTACTGATTTTCGTTTTCCCGTATTAACTCCGTGAGCAGCAGCTGCCACAATATATTATACAGGGTGTTTCAAGAAATGTTTCGAATATTATTTAAAAATTACAGTGAGGAGGAATCTGTGTGCTACCTGCGGCGTTTCCTTGACTTTGGAAGAATGCATCTTCAGATGCTCACAAACAATAATTACGGCAGTAGTTATGAAAATCAAAACAATTGAGTTTTTGATCCATGGAACTAGCCGATCGAGTCAAATAGGCGAATTCAAACCCTTCTTGCGAATACTCCATTGTCACTTAGATTTTTTGAAAGGTGGGCACTGACAATCACCGCGGAGCGATAAAATCGGGCCAATTTAGCAGGCGAAACCAAAACCGACGCACCAAACAGCGCATATACCATTAACTTCGAAAACGCTCTCAGTGACGACACTGTTACCTCGCATTGGGAGAGGAGGATAAGCGAGCGTTGATAAGCGGCCACGAAGCGAAGTGTCTATGATTGACAGTTGATAACGGCGATGGAAACAGTGTCGCCACTGAGGGAGTTTTCGAAGTCAATGATAGATGCACTGTTTACTGCGTCGGCTTCCCCTTTGCCTGCTAAACTGGCCAAATTTCATAGCTCGGTGGTAATTACAAGTGGCCACGTTTCCAAAATTACGAAGTGACTTAGCAACGTTGCTTGGTGGGCAAGTTGGAACAATTCAATCATAATGTAGTGCAGCGCAAAAAAAAATGGCGGCAGACCCACGAGGTGAATGATGATGAGATTGGGCGAAGCTCCTGGAAGTATACCGTGGAATTTTATTCCGTTAATTTGCCCTATAAAATAAAACCATTGCTTTAGAAAACACCTGGTGTCTTTCGTTAAGCAGGTAGCGTCTTCTTTTTGTTTTGCTTTAGAAACATCTGGCGTCTTTTCGTTTTGCTTTCAGAAAAAAAATCTGGTGTCTTTCGTTGGTTTATTTGATCAATCAACAGCGTTTTAAACAAAAATTTCTTACTGTTTATTCACGCACAGGGGAATTCTCACCAGGCACTATTTTGGAGGTAAACAATGGCTGCTACTGGGAATGAGAGACAGCAGAAGTCGGCTTTTAACACTTCTACTAACGTTTCCTACTGGACCATGCCAACGGCTGCAAATGGGGAATGAAAAACAGGAGCATTCAGCTTTTAGTTAACGCGCACGCCGCGAATTTTTTATGGTTCAACACAGCACAGGAGAAATCTCCCACCGGCACCACCTTGCAGGTCAAAATGTAACACTTGTTACACACTACGACTACAACTACAAGGTACGAACGGGTACCGCTTTAAGGAGCTTCACCCCTAAAAAAAACAAACGAGCGAGAAAGCGATGACACAGCGCATTTTTCCAACTAAAGTTTACTAGGTTGGGACCCACGTATATATACACAGGCAAAGCAAAAATAGATAAAAACCAGGAAGAAAAAATCAAAAGATGAAACCCTAAGAAGTGCCGATAAGTCACACAAGAGCACTAACAAGCAGGCTCGTGCAAGATGCAAGGAAGGCAAGCGTAAGATTGCATTTTTTGCACCTTTTCGACAAAGAGCTTTTGTTTTCGGCGAGTCATGGAAAGGGGGACATGTTAGTACCCGTGTGTGACTTATCTGCACTTCTTTAGATTTCAACTTTTAATTTATTCTTCCCGGTTTTTATCTTTTCTTGCTTATCCTGTGTGTATACACGTGCTTCCAAATCTAATAAACTTTATTTGAAAGAATGCACTGTGTCCTCGCTCTCTCGCTAGTTTGTTGTCTGTTTTTTGCGCTGCACTATATTATGATTCTTAGTAACTATCGACTATTCGCAAGAACGCCTTGAATTAGCCTATTGGACTCGATCGGCTCATTCCACTGGTTAAAAGGTTAATTGAACAAATATATATTTACTACCGTAATAATGTTCGTGCGCATGTAAAAATGCCTTTTCCACTGTAAAAAAAAAACACCGCAGGTAGCACGCAGATTCCACCTTTCTATAAGTTATAAATAATATGGGACATATTTCTGGAAACACCCTTGATATGAAGCTACACAAATAAGGTTTATGCTATGCTCTCCATCTGTTCATTAAGCAATATGGTTTTTTTTTTCCTACACACTGGGGGTAGCTGAGAAAACCAAAAGCAGTCGACAAGTCTGCAACTGGATATCTTACTAAACGAATGGCTATAAAAAACTTTCCACCTAGCTGTCGTACTTGGAAGGGCCATAAAGCCGCTATTTGTTTCTTTCAGAGGTGTCGCAATAATTTTATCGTCAATATGCCGTGTCACAGACAAAAAAAAAAAACGACACATTTTGTTTCCTTGTTGTTCCCGTTGAATTCGGGGCTGCGGTCTGTTACCAGCGCCCATGATATTGCATTGAAATGGAGATAGGTATACTGGGATGATGTTTGAAAGTGTTCATGGTGATTAAGTAAACCGAACCCGATTTCCCCGTGTATTTGATCTTTGATCTCGTGAGTAGAGTGGCTATTGATTCGTGTGTACAAACGGCCACATAATGCAGCAGCCGAACGCGGCTTTCAGTATTATGATCAACGCTCTGTTTTTGTTGTGCAACTCCGCTACCTCAGATATGCAAACGTTTATGAGCATTAAGAAACCTCTATATACAATAATCTGCGTCATTATTTTGACATTCGCACACTCTCTCTTTCTTTATATTGAAAAAACTAGTCTGCTCCTAATGCCGGATAACACAGTATGTACCATTACAACCCCCACGTCCCCCCATAATCTTTATTATTATGTTACGGTTTGAATGCCAACTCGTTTCTTTTCATTAGAGGTATCCGTCTTTTGAGGGTGCGACGGGGGCACGGGATGTGGTTTATATATAAGGCACGCTTCCCGCATCGTCGCAGTATATATGTAGATAAACATGCAGGCAATATACGCCTCCATCGTCTAAGTATAGTGACGTAACTCAAGTGCCCTGTTAGTGCGTGCGGTTAAACGGGTCGAGCGAGGAACAAGCAAAAAAGACTTTGCCTCACGTCACTCTTCTCAGGGGCGACGTCTGTCATCTTGCGGGACGTTTGCGGTGGCAATCAAGATCGCTGGCCTCATACTGTATCTTAAGTGGCCTGATAACGGTATTTTACAAACGCACCGACGCAGATAATCAAATGAGAAAAAAAAAAACTCAGTGTGACTTTGCAGGCGCGGCCGTACCTCTGCGCCGTGCAGAGCGCATATAGGCTGACAGAGTTATAACACTGTGATTACAGATGGCTCGAGTTAACCCTGCAGAATACCGCAATAAAAATAAGACGTGAAAAAAAAGAAGATATGTTTACTTTTTTCTTCTTTCTTTCTTTATTCCTTCCTTCTTTCTCTCTCTCTCTTTCTTTCTTTCTTGTTTTTGTTCCAATGCATCCTCAGCATGAGAAAAACAGTGGCAAAACCAGATAAAAAGTTCTTCACAAAGAAAAAAAATAATGCAGCATTGAAAAAAATAGAAATAAATTTGTCTCAACGAAAGTAGACGGCTTACAGCTGCAGTGTTTCAGTGTCGTATGGCAAAAAACGACATCAGGCACACGTTCTTCTTTTCTTTCTTTTTTTCCGCATCAGCCTTGCAGACTCCATGCAAAACGAATAATCAGTTCAAACCAAAAAAGCAGGCCTTTGTCTCATCTTCTTATATAGCTTAGGTATGTTACAAAGTAAAACTTTCTCTTTTTTGCAGAAAAATAAAGAAAGAAGACAGAGTGTATAGAGTGGTTACCGGACAGAGAGGTGCTGCAGAACTCATGTGGGGCACATACGAGCGGCCACTTTTAAGTCAAATAAGAATGAATGAAAAAAAAAATGGGTGAATGAATGAATGAATGAATGAATGAATGATATGTTACCAGTACGGTACGTATACGCTGAATAACGATGACAGATCAATTGTCATCGGATGACTGATCATCATAAATGAAATCATTATTAGCATCTTTATCACAATGATTGGTATCGCAATTATCGTCTCAGCAGAAAAGAGACATCACCAGATAGCCTTGCTCTGACATACGCAACGAAATACTCTGTCAGCGAAAATACTGAAATAATAAACTTGGTCTCAAACAACCTCAGCACCGTAGCTGTCGTTGCCTTAATGGCCAAGTGCTTCACTATAAACAGCAACTAGTGCAGTCTAATCCTATCTTGTGTCCGACCATCTACATACTGTTTTACGCTGTTAGCCATGGGCAGGCATCCGGGCATGGGTCGAAAGCTCGAATTCTATACACAGCAAATTTAGAGCATTTCTTTATTTTTTCGTTCACTTTTTTCTTTACTTTTTTTAACGCCTCAATATATTTTTTTCTTCTTTCTTAGTGACGTCGTAGCTTGCGCAGAAAAATCAGTATGCATACTAGACTGCGCGTCCCCCAGTGTGTAAAGAGAGAGAGTCACAATAGTCTTATGATCTACACCTCGCGTTACTAAAGCGTCACTGACGTCTCCAAGTGAAGGCGTAAGAACAGCAACATTGTCTTCGGAATTTTTGTTTATTTGTTTTCGTTTAGCGTTGCGCTTGTGTCTTGGAGTATCATGTGCCAGGTAAAACAATACACGGCAACAATGAATCACATGAACAGATGCAAAAAAAAAAAAAGAGGCAGGGGTGCTTAGAGAGAGAGAGAGAGAAAGGAGTATCAAGTGAACATTTAAAAAAGGCCTTCACATGGCAGAACACTCGAGAGAAAGTTAATAAAACACAGACGGAAAAAACGATCATCAAGAGAGAAAAGGTCGCTTAACGGGAACGCGGCTAATGGCTGCTGCAGCATGCCGCACACGTCGAGAGGACATGGCCTGCATGCGACTCTTGGTAAACATGACAGCATGCGCATTAATCACGTGTCCCGGTCAGCCGATGGACTCGGGCGCCTTATCGGAGCCCACGCCACTGGGCTGTCCCTCGTTCTTTTTGTACTTCAACCGCTGGTTTCTGTGAGCGCGTTTGTTTCTTTCTGTCTTCGCCAGAATGGCTTGTTGTCGTCCTGACTATGTTTTGGTTGCCCGGCCTGTACCTCTGCGTTCGAGGAGGAGGACACGGCGTCCTCAACGTATTGGCCTATTTCTGTGCCACGGTAAGAAGGATTCTCCAGGCAGCGGCGAAGCCCTCGCTGCTTTCCTCGGCGCTTGTTCGTACTGGGTGCTTCTCTTTTAGTGCATCTAACGCTCGACTCGGGTAACTCACTTTGCATGCATGACACAACGCGGCGACATGGGCGTAAAGATACCGACGAGAGTCGAGAAAACAAAACGTGGTGTACGGCGCGCGATTCCACGAAGGCATGTCCATGATAACAAGCTACTTTCATCCTTTGTCAAGATTATATGCCCCCCCCCCCCCCCCCCGCCGCTGCTTGTTACTGCAGCACCGGCATCGGTGGACAAGACAGCCTTCGATTAACGCTTGATAGTAACGTTAGGCAGCCTGAAACTAGGCGAATGAGGTTTTTATATCGTGAGCGAATTGTACACCGCTCCAACTTTAATGCTTCCGAACAGTATTATGTCATTTGTTTTGTTTTGTCTTTTTTGTGGACTCATTTTTTTGTTTCTTTCTGTGAATTTTTATTCCTTCACATTAGTGAACCAAACAGCTTTGGGCGGGTCGTATCGACGAGGATATCTGGCCATTTTCACAGCGCAGTTCGAGAAAAAGAGGTTACTTTTATCTTTTCAAGCTAGAAACCTGTGCTGGAACACGTTGCGACTGGGTCAGCGAGAGTTATTTAAGCATAGGCTCATGATTTATTCAGAGGTATACGTATGGAACTAGATTAAACAAGTCTGGGAGTAGGCTGGCAAGGCAATTCGTAGGACAAACCTGAGTCAAACTTGTAATAATTGTTGGCATTTGACGTCCCCAAAACACGATATGATAATTAAGAACACCGTAGTGGAGCGCTGCGGAAATTTTGACCACACGGGGCTCTTTATGTGCGCCCAATTCCAAATGGCCTCAAGCATTCTGGCCACCACCAAAAATGCAGGCGCTCGGACCGCATTCCGAGTCAATATTGCAGCAACATTTTTCAGCAGCTCATAACCGACCTCTGGGCTGGTCCCCTCTTTCGGGAGCAGTAAAGTTTTGATCATCATCAGCAGCAGCTCATTTCTGGATGCTCCTCAACTCATTTACACGTATGTCTATGTACAGACTTCCTGGGTGTGTCGGTGCTGTTTATAAAACAAGTAACATGGACAGAAAGCAATAACTTACAGTAGCAGGCTCTCGCTACAAGGCAGTTCTAGTGCTTGTGTCAGAAAATGCATCATGACTTCGAAAATTTCACACTTCTTTTCAAAATAAATCTTGTTCTACTTTACTGTATACGTCTTGATTCTACTTCTTATATTTTTTGCACGTGACACACATCCCAGATTTTCTCCAATTTGGAAAATGTTTTGTTAATGGTGTCTCAAAAAACTGCTTTTGATGCTTCAGTATATTTCGCATAAATTATCTTCATTTAAAAAAAACTTCATGCTTTAACAAAACAACGGCAAGGAATTCAGATTCGCGCTATAAACATTACTTAGCAGCTTTGTGTGAGATAATCCTAGGATATGACTGCAATACTAATTATATTAGTTATATAGTAGTTACAGCGCGACAATGTTGAAGAAGAAACAATAAGGACAAGACAGGTTTATTCCTTATTGCTGTCGTGCAATATATAAGCCAAGTGGCCCAAATCAAGCTCGCGTTGCAGCAATTTTATGGACACTCTTGGCGGATTTTCCCTGTTGGCGTCAGGTCCCAGACATGTATGCGTACGCGTATATATAAAGAAGGCACGAAGAAAACAAAAATCAGAAAAAAATAAATTACGAAGCCCCTGAGCGGGGATTCCAACCGGTGACCCCTTGCTCTATACCATGCCTTATACAACTCAACCACGAGTCATGCATGACATTCCACGTGACATTCCAATTTCTTGGCCCCGCCGCAATGGTCTAGTGGCTAAGGTACTCGGCTGCTGACCCGCAGGTCATGATATTAAATCCCGGCTGCGGCGGCTGCATTTCCGGTGGAGGCAGAATTGTTGTAAGCCCGTGTGCTCAGATTTTGGTGCACGTTAAAGAACCCCAGGTGGTCAAAATTTCCGGAGCCCTCCACTACGGCGTCTCTCATACTCATATGGTGGTTTTGGGACGTCAAACTCCGCCTCTGAGTATGATTTTGTTTTCAATAAAGTTAAAGTGTTAATTTATATCTATGTTTTGTTACAATATAAAAAATGCAGAGAATTGTAACCCACGTATTACCTAATATATTTGTTATGTGAACATGTTAATCCCACCCCTTATGTAATACCACCCACCCCCCGGGAGGTCTTTAAGGAAAACAAAATACTGACCGACCAACCAACCGACTGTACAAGATCCATTCGTCGTGTCACTTATAAGTATAGTGTGAGACCTCAACAGGCAAGACGAAACATGTTTATACCACATCCGATTAAACGGCACATATACCAATGACTCCAGGAACAAAATCGGATTGTCAGACTCACCATTGTGTTTTCAATTAAACGTCGTAGAAAACATTATTCACGTGCTCTGTGAGTGCACAATATACGCATCAGAAAGACAGTCTCTGAAGATGGCCTTGAAGCTACAACGGGACACAAACTTGGAGTTGAAAAATTTTCTATGCCCATGGCAGAACAGCTACAGTACGTTAGACTCCACAAAAGCGCTACTGGCATTCTTGCGGGCCACAAGCCTGAGCGAAACGTTGCAAATAGTGTAGTGTGTCTGGGTGACGGCACGTGTTATGTTTTTATGACTGTATATGTCATAGGCATCACCGCGTACCTGGAGTAGCATGTCAGGTGAAAAGCCAGGCAAACTTCTCCAGCTCTCCATTAAAACAATTCTCTCTCTCTCTCTCTGCCGCATCGGCAACTACCGCCGCTACTCCACTCTCTATCTTCAGCGAGGACAGCGACGAAGCCGGCGCAAAAAATAAATAAAATGAATAAAAAACACTTGCACTCCTACGAAGATAAACATTAAATATTCACGCACAGGTGCTACAAGTACAACGCTTAGAAAGCTCGCTCCAGGCGCACTTCGTTTTAGAAGGCAAGACGAAGACATCGGCGGCTGAAATCTTCAAGAAGTGTACGAAGGGAAAAAAGGGAGGGGGGGGGAACAGAGCAGAAGTCAGGGCAAATCGACGCCCCCCTTCTCCCGCCCTCATTTGTTTACGCGGCCGCGCGCTTTTCGGGGTGACGCTCGAGGAATTTTCGTGCAGATAAGCCGCCCGTGCCGTTCCTTCGCCTTGCTCCTTTTCGAGGCATTCAGGGTTGCCTGGGCGAAAATCCCTGCCGCGCAGGACGAGAATAACGAGAGCGACGAACGGGGAGCAATAATCCAATTTGCGAGCTCTAAATCGCTCGCCCCGCTGCCACACAAATCTGAGCGCCTTTTCCACCCGCGCGCGCGCTCGCTTGTCGTAAGCGTTACTGTAGAAACACGATGCGAGAGCGCGCGTTCCTGTGCCCTGTCGAGAGTATTGTGCCGCCGGTGTTGCCCACTGGGGCCTCGGAGGATGGATTGAGTGGCCGTCGGGTCCGGCCCCGAGCAGGACACCCGAGCGGCGTGCACGATTTTCATCCTCCGGAGATAGCACGCGAAACCAGAGCGAACGCACGCGATCACCGGAAACGCGGTGAGGAAGCCAGAGGAGAAACCGCGCCACCCGAGAGCGTTAAGCCCTTGCCGGCCCCGTGCTCGTCTCTCCTCCTCTTACACCCTCAACTCCATCCTCTTCAAAAGAGCGGCGGGCTGCTCGCTCTTAACACGACGGAATGACAAGAGGGAGCGCTGCCTGCCGCCAGAGAAAACGCGCAACGCAAAGGATTCGCCGGGAACGGCGCCCCAGGCTTGTTGGCTCTCTTTCTTCTTTCTTTTTTTGTTTTAGCCTTATTACTATATGGCCGCCTCCTAAGCTTGTCGGGTGCCTGCGAGCACTCTTCCCGAAGAAAAAGGAAAGAAAAGGAAAATTTGCATTTTTATTTTGTGCATTGAATAAATTTTCGCCACCGGCTTCTAAAACTATATGGAAAAATCCTTGCATGGCGCTTCCTAAATCTTTCTTTTTATTATTATTTCTTTGTTCCGGTTGCCCGAGTATGCGTATGTGCGCACGCGCGGCAATGAGATTACGCTTTGTCTACATCCAACATGTCAAAGACGCCGCCCACCCCTCTTTGTCTCGGGGCCCATTTGCTTGAACGCGATTTTTTTTTTTTTTTGCTCCCTGCTTTTGACTTGAGCGTTTCCATTTCCTGATGCGCGTCGGTGCCACCTATCCACTTTATGTTGTCACTAAGCTCATCGAACGACTTCAACCCGTAAAAAACGCCACCAGCCTAGCGTGCGAAGCAGGCTTGGAACGTTTTTAGCAATGAAGTCATTACATTTGCGAGCTCAGCCTTTTACCACATAAAGAATTCGAGCCCCTAGGTGTTGGCGTTTGTACATGAGATGGAGTCAAACTGATGTAATAACACTGCGCCGTAACGAAGAGAGACACCGAACAATCTGCGCCTGCCGGGTGTCTCTCTATTTATGTGCTTTTTTTTCTGACTCCTTCGCGAAGGAGTGATTTCGTAAGTCTCTCTGTGTTGAGAAAAATAAGTGGGTGCGTTCAAAATGAGTCTTTGCTGAGAGGCTTCCACTCTAGTTTTTCAGCATATTCAGACCATTCGTACCAGCGCACAGCCAGCTAATAGGCACTGTTTAATTATAATTGCACTTAGAAGGCCACAAAATTTCAGCCTGTTGTTATCATTAAGTGCAATCGACCGAAGAGCTCATCCGCCCCGCCGTGGTGGTCTAGTGGCTAATGTACTCGGCTGCTGATCCGCAGGGCGCGGGTTCGAATCCCGGCTGCGGCGGCTGCATTTCTGATGGAGGCGGAAATGTTGTAGGCCCGTGTGCTCAGATTTGGGTGCACGTTAAAGAACCCCAGGTGGTCTAAATTTCCGGAGCCCTCCACTACGGCGTCTCTCATAATCATATAGTGGTTTTGGGACGTTAAACCCCACATATCAATCAATCTATCGAAGAGCTCATCCATGTGAGCGATAGATATTAGATAGTGGACACGCAGGTGCAGCCACGCTGGGGCGGCATCGCCTCGCGGAAACGCTATACTTGCGCCGCATACTGCGGGATGTAACTTTAGAGCACTCAACTGAAAGCCAGTTGAGTTGTTCAAAGGTAACGTCATGAGGGACATGCAACGAGGTATACACATTTTATCCGCATGGCGATAATTTGGAGCAACAATTACGCCTGCAGACAGCTTAAAAGTATGAACTCCTTTTGATGACTGTGCGCCGCGAAAGCGCGTTTAGCTGATTCCCTTGTGGGTGGTAAATTGCACTTAGCTGTATTTGCAACGTGTCAAGAGCTATGCATGCAGCCTATGAGGAAGGAGGCGTTCAAAATAAAGAAGATGGCTGACACCCCAGCCTAGTGCAACTGTGTATCATCACACATTGGCGCAGCCGCGTATACTTTCTGTGTGGACATTCAACACAAGATGTGGGTGGACTTCACCATTGGAGCAAATCAACGCGGTGGCATCCGGATCATGACTGCAACGGCTCAAGGTGAAGAGGAACTAGCTCTTCCGCAAGCAGTAAGCACTGACGAATTTGTTTCCTATATAAGCAATAAAATGAAGCTGACTCAAGACCATTTACTTGCTAAAAGAACGGTGACATCAACATGAAACTTCAAGACTATGAGAATTTCGAGCTGACTCCAGTAAGAAACGGCGCGAAGCCGGCTACAGCTGCTTCGTTTGACAGTTCCGTCGAGCTGAACTTTGCACCGAGAACAGAATAGGCAGCAAAATGATTTAATGCGCTTGCTTGTAAACGCGACGGAGAGGTTAAGCAGACCGAGCCGCGAACACGTCATGTTTGACTGAGAGTCTAGTAGTCCCGAATCCTGGCGAACGTTTTACGAGTATGCATGCATGCAACAAAAACTAATGGAACAGTGACAAAGATAAAGTGAAAAACATGCGATTTTTCTTATCAGGCATAGTCAAGAGTTGGTATGAATGGCGCGTCAACGCTCATAGCAACAAACCATGGATAGAGTAGAAAGCAAGCTTTCTGAGGTCCTTCAGCGAGAACAGAGTGTTGCCAGGGGACAAAGCAATCGTGTTCAAACACTGGTCTGGATCTGAACTCAGCTATTTTCATGAGAAAAGGCGGTTGCTACAGCTGGCGGATTCATCTTTGCCTGAGACGTCCGTGGTTCCGCTTATCATCCATGTTTTAGGTAAAGCCTCCAGAAACAAATACAAATGCGAGGACCCAAGAAGGTCAAATAACTTCTGCAGGGAATGCGAAACCTCTACCACCAGGACCGATAGGAAGCCAGCGTCATCCCATGACACCTGCTGCAAGGAATACAGGGGCCACACGAGCTGAGGAACGACGCCCGCTTGCAAACTGAAAACCTACTGCAACGCCCATGTCCTTTTTGACCGACTAGGGAGGATCAGACCATGGCGAAGAGCTAGATGACGTAACGAAAAAAAAACTAAATAAAGAGGGTTTTGGTTTCCGCCCGACGACATCAAAAGAAGGTGTTTATTTGTCCCATCAGAATCGAAAGTTGCGCTAGTTGGATATGCATGTTATAACTATCAGTTAAAGCGCACGAATAAACAGAAAGGAAGAGAGGACAAGCGCTTTCTCGCAACTAAACTAAAAAAAGGGCAGAATATATATACAGGCAATTGAAAAACATGACGCATGCGTGTGCAGGCAAAAAAAAAGTACATCCGTGGCACATCGAGAACACATGGTAAAAGAAGAAAGATTATCTCGGAACCTAATCTAGAAAAACAAACTCTTTGCCGTGCAGCAAAACCGAAGGCTGGCTGCACGGCAAAGCTGCACGGCTTTTTCTTATGTGAAAATCGTCTGTCAACTCACGAGTTAATTTATTTTTAGACCGAAAAACCACTTCAGTATCCTGAAATAGAGGATAACAACCGCACTCTCTGCAATGAGCCGCGAGATGCGATGCACCCAAAGATTTCAAAGAAGAATCGTGCTCTCTGAGACGAACATTGACGCATCTTCCCGACTGACTGATTACACTTTACCACAGCTAAATGGAGTCATGTAAGCAACGCCCATTGCGCAGTCCACGAACTTTTTGCTGTGTTTCATGCGACATTGCGGAAACTCTCTGCGCATGCGTGAACAAATAAACTGCAGTTTGCCTTTGGCTGAGAAAGGCACATCGACTTTATATCTATTAGCTAGTTGCTTAAGTTTATGTGATGTCTTATGAAGGTAAGGAATCACTGCTATCCTCCTAGCTTTTCTACTCTCTTCGCGACGCCCCGAGTGGTTCCCTTCAAATTTAAGTTTCTTAATCATGTTGTTACAAACGGACGTGATGACATCATTAGGATACCCTGCTTGTACTAGTTTCTTTACTTGACTATGAAAGCTCATTTTCATTCTGTGTTGACAGGACTTTTTTAGAGCAAAACCAAACTCGTAGTAACGATACCTCTCTTCACCAGCTTAGAGTGGCTCGGCCTGTAATTGAGTATGGGCTTTACGGATCCGGGACAATAATACCAGCAAACATGCTGGGGTTCGACGACCAAGTTAAGATCTAGAAATTGCAGTTGATTTAGACGTGGCAATTGAAAAGAAAAGTTTAGTTTCTTGCCTGTTTCTTTAAAAATCGTGAAAATATTCACAACATCTCGCGTAAAATCTGAAGACGTAGTGAACACAAGAAAATCGTCGACGTATCTGAATACGCGAACCGGGAGTCCTGAAAAAGGATTTTGAAGTGCTACATCAATTTTTCCGAGAAAAATTTCGCTTAAAATCGGAGCTACTGAAGAGCCTATGCATATCCCTGATCTCTGGACAAAAAGATTGCCACTCCAAGCCACAAAAGTTGACTTCAGGTAGAAGCTAAGTATTTCTAGAAAACTGGATATAGAAGTTCCACACTTCAGGCTGAAAGACAATTCATCACTATCTTGCATGCTGCAGCTTTGAACACTTGCCATCAGCTCATCTTGAGGTATCGAATAGTACAAGTCCTCAATGTCTATACTGAAAGCCCTACATTTGCTAGAACTATCGGTGCTCAGAAACTGTACCACCTCTTCGGAATTACTGACACGATAAGGATCCGGGATAACAAGAGTTTCTAAACAGATTTGCAGGTATCTCGAAACGACACTTTACCATGTGTCTCTTTTGGACACAATCGCTCTGAAAGGCATTTCTGGCTTGTGTGTTTTGACCGAAAAAAATATATCAAGTTCAGATCGCTTAGCAGATTTGACCTCAGAAGCTAACCGCTAAAAATTCAATTCACTCTCTTTCTTTCTGTTTATTCGTGCGCTTTAACTGATAGTTATAACATATTTGTCCCATACAAGTCTATTCTAATACGCATCTGTTTTTGTAGAAGAAAAGGAACCGAGTGGGTTAGTTGACAGCGGAGCAAGCGTCATTGTTATAAATTCAAATATTGTTGAGAGGGTGAAAGTAAATCAGGGAAGGCCAGTAGAAGTACGCGGATACGATGGAAGGCGAGATGTTCACGATAAATGAACTTGTGTAACCATATCGTGTCTCGACAACACAGTCACTGCGCAGGCACTGGTACTCCACGGAGTGTGGTATGAATTACTCCTTTCACGTCTAGTCATCAGTGCACTTCACCTTAATATCTATTGGACAGGAGAAACAACCACAAAAGAAAACCGCTGCAGTATCATTGTTATAGTTTCGCCTTCAAGGACTCCACGAAAGCCATTGTCAGGTGAAGATGTTGGGACGCTTTACCTATAATGGCTGTGCTTGAAAGGCTATCCTACGGCAACTACAAAGTTTGAGGTACCATTCAAGCTAAGTGATACGATGGCGGTGAGCAAAAAGCCCTGTAATATGTCACGACAGAAGAGAGTGTGACTTCCGAACGAGATTCAGAAGATGTTCGATGCGCAGATTATCCATCCATCCACGTCTACGTTCGCATTGCCCATCACAATTGCACCAAAGGAAGATGGAAGCCTTTGGCTCTGCACGGATTATAGATAAATTAATAAGCAGACTGAGCTTTTTTTTCTTCCCTATGCCACGTATAGACCCTATAGTAGAGGACACGGGTGGCTGCACATGTAGTTTTCTCGCGCATAGACCTATGTAAAGGATTTTGGCAAGTTCCGCTTTCTGAAAATTGCAAGAAATATTCTGCCTTCATCACACCTTTTGACATATATGAGTATAACCGACTCTCATTTAGATGAAAGAACTCACCCGTTTCGTTCCAGAAAAAAAATGAACGACGTCTTGCGACCATTTCTCGGGAAATTTTGTATCGTGTACATAAACTATATAATAGTTTACTCGCGCGCAACGAGGGAGAGCACTCAAACCATCTGGCTAGTGTACCTAAAACACTTTGTGACGCCGAGCTCAAAATTATTGACAAGAAGAGTAAGTTTTTCCAAAGGAAAGTTGTGTTTCTTGGAAGAGTATTTGACTGACAAACCAAGACAACAAAACCGGAATCAGCTGAACGAATCGGAAAAAGTACGAAGCCCTATGACTTGCACTCTTTATTTCTGGGTCTTGGAGGGCGTTTCCGGTGATTTATTAGAGATTATGCGACAAAAACCAAATGCCCCACAGAAATGACTAAGAAGAATGTTCCATTTCAGTGGACAGCAAAGTGTGAATCCGTTTATTAAAGCCTTGTGACCATTATTTCGCTAGATCTGGTCCTGACTCCTCGAGACTTCAAGTTGATTTTGGGACTGAACACCGATGCTTCTTATTATGTCACAGGCGCAGTGCTATAGTGATACCGACTCTCCGCGGAGCCGCCAACAAAGGGTCGTCGGACACTATTCATACACCTTTTTGAAAACGCAACTGAACTATACGACTACAGAGAAGGAAGCATTGGCAGTCCTAATGGCCGTACGATATTTTAGACCTTACCTGGATGACAGGAGCTTCACGCTCTTTACTGATCACCAAGCCTTAAAATATATCCTTAACCTCACCGAACCTCGAGGAAAAATTGCTAGATGGGTGAGTGAACTCCAGCAGTTCACTTTCATGGTCTACCACAGGCTGAGGAACACCTCAAGGATGCAGATGCGATTTCAAGACTTGCGGTACTTCCTGATCAGGAAAATGTCAACGCAGCTTTGTTGTGGGAGGGAACTGAAGAACTCAAGTTCCACAACGGGAAGTTCCTAGTCCCAGAAACAATGGTGCCTCGAATTTTGGAACTATATCACGACTCCCCACACTCAGGTGGACACGACGGCTTTTGGAGGACGTATTACAAGATTCGTCAGCGTTTACACAGGAAACACATGAAAGAGGACGTTCAACGGTATGCTCAGTCTTGTCATCAATGTCAAGTTTACAAAGCCAAGTACCTTCAGAGAATAGACGAGATTGTTTTGCCTCAACGTTCTGGCGTACCATTTGAAGTCATTAATCTGGATTTCGCAGATCTCAAGAAGAAGGCCGCAGGACTAAGAAAAATGCAGTCTTTCCTAGTGGCAATAGACCAGTGCACAAGAGTAGTGGCTGCACGGCCGGGAAGGGAAGATGGAAATAGTTTGATCACTCTTTTGACCCTAGAGATGTTCAAGAATACGTATGTAGTAACATCAGATAATGGGCCAGCGTTTCTAAGTTAGCGTTTGCAAGATTGGGTGAAGGAACGAGGAGGTGTATTTCGACGCTGCGCTCCGTACCATCCTGCAGGAAATGGCATGGCTGAAAGAATCATTTGAGATTTGAAGCAGTTCGTTTCAATGTACCCAGGTTTTGCAGTTTTCCGAAACCCACCCGTGCTTCCTGCTGATCAACAACTTTGCATTGCTGACCGCCTGCAATTGTCAGAAAAATGAAAAACTTCGGAAGCCTACTAGCGATGCTGGGAAAATATGAAGAGAAACTTCGACCGCCGCCACAAGACGCGGATACCTCAGATACAACTAACGATCTGGTGCTCGTCAGGAAAGGACTTCCCGGCACGAAGCAGGTGTACATGGGACCTTATCGCGTGGTGCAGATTGCAGTGCAACATGGCGTTCTCAAAAGGGTTGGTTACACCAAAGATGACGGCGGGCTGGAGTTTGCGACCGTTGGAAACGTCTTCATCTATCAACCCAGGAGGGATGAGTCTTCAAAGCAGAAGAGTGTACGTGGATGTTAGGCAGGGTTGGAAGGAAGACGAAGAGAAAGAAGGTGTTTAAAATAAAGAAGATGGCTGACTGACACCCTAGCCTAGTGCAACTATGTATCATTACAATCTCTCTCTCTCTCTCTCTCTCTCTCTCTCTCTATATATATATATATATATATATATATATATATATATATATATAGAGAGAGAGAGAGAGAGAGAGAGAGAGAGGCATCGATAAACAAAATCGAACTGGTGAGATATTGAACAGCTTTAAAGTGTGAGTCGTTGTTAAGGCTCGAGGCATGAGAAAAAAATCAAGAAGCAGCGTGCATCCGAGTGCAATCATTACTAGAAAAAACAAACAACACATTTCACCGTAAAACCGGAAACTGCGACCGCCGTGATGTTTTAAAGAGCGAGCCCGATAGACGAGATGGTGTAGGCTACGAAACGCAGCCCCAGAACCTCAAATATATAAAGCGAGCAGCAGCAGACACTCGTGAAAGTTGTCAATATAGCCAACGCCGTCGTCTCGGCGTGACGGGGTGTCGAGTCCAATGTAACGCACGAACGGACTCGCGGACAGCCATTACCGGTCACGTCTTTCTTCGTTTCCTCCACCCGCTGGCCGGCGCCCTTTCCCTGCGCCGACGATTCCGTGCTGTCTCCTTTCCCTTACTCCATTTCTTGCATTTTATTTCGCCGGTTTTGGCACCCTCTGTTTTGTTGCCTTGCCGAAGTGCAGGTCCACTATTAACAATTTTTTAAGGGGAATTTCCGAAAAAAAACCTCCTACAGGAACTGTACGGCGGAAGAGAAGCAATAGCAGTAATATACGGGCCTATATACTCTTTCAAAAATACAATTCTACCATGTTTTCTTGTACGAACACGAAAGAAAGGAATGGGGAGGGTGCGTCTGTGTTTTTCAGCTCTTTTTATCAACGTGCGGGTTGACAGAGAGGATGGAAGAATACCACCCATGTTCATCCCGTCTTTATTGCCTGTTTTATCCTCAATAATGGCATTTCAATCTCTTTTTTGTATGTATGCCCCCGTCCGAACAATGCCCCTTTCCACGAGAAATAAAAGGCACCGATGAGAGGAAAAAGGAAGCTCTGGAAGTGGAAGGGCAGGAAGCGCTGTCGAACCGCTATTCGGCTTTTCATCGCTGAAAACAAAGCGCTTGAGAGCGCTTTACTGCGGCGAGGAGGGGGGGGGGGAGACGGTCTAATGTCTTCCTCTTTTTCAGCACTCGACAGAGAAATAGGAAAAGTGCAAAGCAACGAAAAATCCCTTGTCATTTCGCTTTCGTTTCCGTCGAAACTGTGCGTTGTTTACTTTCTCGGCTCCCTTAGCTGTATTTTCAGCGATTCCTGAAAATGGTAGATGACTGGTTCGCGGTTGCGTACGATTCGAGGTCATATCTATCTATCTATCTATCTATCTATCTATCTATCTATCTATCTATCTATCTATCTATCTATCTATCTATCTATCTATCTATCTATCTATCTATCTATCTATCTATCTATCTATCTATCTATCTATCTATCTATCTATCTATCTATCTATCTATCTATCTATCTATCTATCTATCTATCTATGTGTGTGCGTGTGAGTGTGTGTGTGTGCACGTGCGCTAACAGTTACAGCCAGAACAAATTGTGTTGGTTTTCCAACAGCAAGACGAGCATCTGCGTCATGCAATATGGTGGATTTCTCACAGTTTCTTTAATTATGAAGATTAGGTTTGTGCACTATCACTCACAGATAATGAGGCGTAGTTTTGCATATACGTATATTTCATTGCGCTGACAACTATATAGACTCTAGAAGCCCGTTTTGCTGTAGTCGTTATATGCGTATACCATCCAAATCGATATTTTGAGCACGGGTGAAAGCTTTTGAAGGCTGAAAAGGGCTATTCAATCAAAGATGAAGTGCGTCTGTGCACTTCGTCAGTTGAAGCTGCATGAAGGGTTGTTGGGAGGGGAAAGTGGCTGTGTTTTTCGGGCAGCATGCGAACTTTGATTAGATGGGTGCTGTCGCAGGCGTGATCCTGAGTCAGATCTGCAAACGTCTATACTTTTGTGCGCGTTGTGCTTTGGGCTTTTCCCGCTTACCTCACATTGAAGCTAGTGCACAAAACAACTTCACTCGATGAAGCGTCTGCGACTGCTTACACCAGTGGTAGAGTTACACCAGACTGGATCTTAAAGAAATCAGCTCCGAGTCTTCTTTAAATTACACTGCTGTCCACTGCGGTAAATTAGTAGTTGTGGCCCGAAGGTCAAGGGTTCGATGGCGGCCGCTCAGCCATGGCAGTCAAATTTCAATGGAGGTTAAATTCTAGAGGCCTGAGTACTGTGCTATGTCTGGGTACGTCAAAGAACACCATAATATTCAAATTTCTGGAGTCCTCCACTACGGCGTCTTTCATATTCACATCACGGCTTTCAGAGGTAAAATCGTATTATTCCTAATAATAAATATTGTTGGGGTTTCGATTATGAGAGGCACCGTAGTGGAGGGCTCCGAAAACTTCACCCAGCTGAGGTTCTTTAAAGTGCACGTAAATTTAAGCACGCAGACCTCAAGCATATTTTCGCCTCCATTGAAAATGCGGCCACCGCGGCCGGGATTCGATCCCGCGACCGACGGGTCAGCAGCCGAGTGCTTTAGCCACTTTAAGACCACCGTGGCGGATTATTCTCCCTAATAAACCCTCGAATTATCTCTAATATTGATATTCTTACTTCGTATACCATTCCCATTAGTTTCTATCACATTTATTTTTATGCCCTTGTAACGAAACAGAATATATAGTACGGTGAGGCCTCAGAAGCCTGTCAGCAAACTAGATGCATTTTGACGCTGACGTTGCAATCTGTACAGAGCAAACTGCGTCTTTATTTTTGAACGGTTAGTTTCTGGTTATAAAACTTTGTGATATTAGGGAAGTCAGTGGCAGGCATCTATGAATTCTTAGTCTTAATCATTTTCATGTTGATCATTTATATCCTGTTTCGAATGTTCCACTCACTGTCATGCTGAATACGGTTTGTTGTGTAGGCTCTAAAACGATTTGCCTTCTTTGGAAATATTAATAATATTTGCCCGATAACACTCATCGAGCTCGGGCTTAGGCCCACGTTTCTTTTCTTGAAAACTCGGCCCTCGCAGCTTTCCTACCCCGATTGATATCAGGTTGATAACGGGTATTGTTGGGGATCTATAAGACTGCGGACTTGGCGAACGTTATGAAGGGTCTCTATTTTACCACGTGACCCTAAACAAAGGGTCCCAGGCCCGTTTGAAAATACAAGTGGCGTTCCCGTGCAGCCTGTCTCGCTGGCTGCCGGAAATCGGCTCCCGTCGCCTGCATGATGCTCTCCCGCCTCCGATGCGATCCCGTGACCCGGCCGTGCTTCCCAGTTGCCAGCCATCGGGGTTGAAGGTAAAAAAAAAAACAACGACGCTCGGCTCGAAAGCAAGAGGTGCATTGACAAGCAAATACCTCTCCCTTCCCGTAACCATTCGGAGGAAGAGCCGTGGTTCGTTCAGGATCAGTTTAACGACCGTCGAAGCGTCTCCGGCTCGCGGGGTGCGAGGAAACGGCACGAAGGAGTCCACGGCTGCAACGCCGATATGTTTTGAACAGAGTCCGCAAACCTGTTGTCACGCAACAGTATGCAGTTTGTAACCTGGAAGTGTATAGTACGTGGCTACAATACAAGGAAAGTCACACGAGATAGGTGACGATTAGCGTTCTGGAACAGGAAAAACACCGTGTGATCTTTTTATATACGGCGCAGTAACGGTCTCTTAATACATCACACCGATGGACTTCAATTTAACCTGCATCAATTTTCTACGGTACAAGTAGGAGTCTAAGACTATTTCTGAACACAGAACTCATCTAGACGCCACTTTAAGCTTTAGTGAAGTGTCAGTTATAAGGAGCACGGAGGGGCCGGGGACCAGTCAGGCTCCCCAAACATGCCCTTTCATATTCGAATCACAGCAGTCCCGATTTTATTTTCTGTGTTTGCATCAGTGTGCACAGTTGGTTATTAAAAATAAAACAACAAGTAAAAATAATATAAAGCGGCCAAGCTGTAAGAGAAACTAATTTGAACCTTTGTCTCGACCACCGAAGAAAGGGCATAATGTACGCAGGATCAACAAGCTGTGTAGCCAACTTTTTTGTTTTCAGGATTATAGAACATGTTTAGACGTGTGGAAGTGATTCCATTTTTTCGAAGCAATCTCCTTCAAATTTCGCAGTAATACCCGAAAGTATGAGGATCGCTAAATCAGGCTGTTGAACAGAACGATTTCTAGGCCCATTGTGCCGCACGGCCAAAGAGAACGCCTGTAGTAATCAAGACAGGTCGTTTTGTATTGAGTAAAATACGTGCTGGTTTGAAAACTTTCAAAGCAGTATTTACTTCTATTGTTCCGATCACTGGTAAGAAGAAACGAGCTTCTCCGCCATATAGTGCTGAGCATCGCATTTCCAGTGCGTGGGGACAGCGTACCGCGCAGTGGTAGTATACAAGCGTCTAATTGGACCCCACTTGTATACGTACACAAATATACGCATAAATATTAGGTGTTTGCTCCACAACGCTGCCATGCACTCTGAGCTATATAATTCGCGGCAAAGCCATCAAACTATACTACCATCCCAGTAACAAATTTATATCAGCTCAATTATGCAAAATTATAAATTAAGAGTCTTGTCAGAAAGTTTGCGTCGGCGAAAAGGCGTCTTCAGTCAAACTATCCGCAATGACAAATACATGGAAGCAAAGTCGTCTCCTATACCCGAAATTGTACGACACTTAAGGAAACAAAAGAGAAATGAAATGCGTAACAAGAAAACAGGTACCCAGAATACCAAATTGACGCTGGAAGCGAATAACGTTGACAGCTATAGCGTTCCGGCAAGCATTCCAAAGCGATGGCACACGTACAGCAAAACAGGGGCCGAGCATTCGGCTCCGCTCATCGCGGGAAAGTCGGCATGGGGAAGACGCCACCGCGGTCAACACCCGAAGAAGGCCGTAGTCGCGGCGCAGCAGGCCCGCGTCCGCCGGTGAGCACCCTCAATTGCGGCTGCAGCAGCAGTTGGCCAGCACAGGCACCGGACCGCAGGCTGCAAATCAGCCGCGAAAAGCCGCAGCCGGCGTTCGAGTGAGCGCCAGTGCCACGCCTCGGCCCATCCATAATAGAGTGGACTCGGAGCCACGGATAAATAATTACCCCACCAGCTGCCGCCGGGACCCCGAGAGGCCTCCGTGCGCCTGCAGCGCCGGCCGCGCGGCGGTGACCAAGGCCGCCCTCCGAGGGTCGCCGAAAGCGGGCCAGATTCCCGAAAGTTCGAGTCGTGTTCTTGGCCGCAGCAAACCAGCCTTAATTAACTCCCGAATCGAGCGCCTAGTCAGACGCATTTATTCCACACCAGTCGTTCTCGCGGCGCCAGCGTCGCAGTGGCGCGCTACAAGCTTACGCAAGCAGATAACGCAAGAAATTAAGAGGCACTAATATAGTCATACTGGCTGCGCGAGCCGCTGTCATCCCGGAGACGGTGTGCGGTGCATATTGCGGCGCCTATTTTGTATCGCGTCGATGTGCTCCCGTTCATGCGTCGTTGTACGCGGCCAGTCTGGGCATTATTAAGTCCGCGAGCCCTCGTAACACAAAACAGCCTTGCAAGGTCCAGTGCGATCAGTAAGTAGCTAATACTTTAAACAGGTGCACTGGATGTGAAATGGGCGAACGCGACACGACTTGTATGAAGTGCATCCGCAAAATTTCTATGTTACCGTGAACACAGTTATACGAGGGGCTTAACCTGAGAAGTCGGTGGCAACCTGCTTAAAACAGCGCTGGTGGTCAGTGACGTTCAAAGACTTGGGCAATGCCTATAGCAGATGTCTTTGGGTGGAAAACAGCGTAGGCACAGAATTTGTTTTGTTCGAACACCACGCGCCGGCACCACTGCGCTTTCGCAAAACACAGCAGATCACCGCAAGCACGCTGTTACCATTATAAATATATGTATTTTAATAATTGGAAAAAATTAGAAGTTAGCCTTTGCTTGCCTTGCATTGTGTTTCCTCTTGTTACATACATATTTTGTTTTCGCTAAGAAGTAATGGACAACCAACTAGCTCGAACAGGCATATTTATATATGTACAAGAAAGAAGGGGGCGCATGTTTGCCACGCTCCACCCCCCCCCCCCCCCCCCCCATTTTTTTCTTCTTTGGTTCCAGAACATACTACTATGCCATGCACGAACAAACTGCATACCTGTAATCGTGGCTTGGTGAGTAATATAGAATTCAGTTACTGGACATGCAACGAGACCGGCTGCGCTTGTGAGCGTCGTTTCAGGCCCACGTTAAGGACGTCAAGACACATTATTTTCGGTCATAATCATAGTTATATGGGTTAATCTGTGCGCGTTCGTAAAAAAAAGTGGCGAAAATTTTCGCACATTCGGTCGGGTACTTAATTTCTTACTGAATATTTTTATACTTACGCGAGCGGTTTGACAATCGGGCAGTATACTGACTTGCTCGCGGGCCGCGGTGATGCAAGAAGCTGCTCGCCGTTCGAGTGACTGCATTCCGGTGAATGATTTTATAGTTAACTGAGCCTGCATTAAGAATAATTCGGTTTCCTTCATCTTCGTTACAAAATTGAACGATTTGCAGTGGCTAAACCTTCGGTGGGAGAAGACATCTCCTTCCCAATTTCGCCTATGGCATCACACACGTCATGGCAATATGGCGGTTGCGGGCGGAATAGGCAGGGTAGAATAGCCGGCAGCACGTATTCCTCATTCAGCCCTGAAATATTCTTGTTCAGTCAACTTTCATACATTTATAGGGATAATAGGCATTTATAGCTCTATTTTTTGCCCCAAATCGCAAATTATTGGGTGACAGCGTCATAGCCTTTTTGCCCTGCAACACTTTTTCAGCATGCATGGTCAGAAAACGCTGCCGATCCATAGTCGAGGTTCACGAGAACACGTGAGCCAAACATGACAGCGCAGCCTGTGGCCTGTAATTTAAAGCTCATTCTCTGTCGGCTGAAGATCACTCGCGCTTCTCTCGATTGATTGATTGATTGATTGATTGATTGATTGATTTGTGGGGTTTAACATACCAAAACCACCATATGATTATGAGAGACGCCGTAGTGGAGGGCTTCGGAAATTTAGAGCACCTGGGGTTCTTCAACGTGCACCCAAATCTGAGTACACGGGCCTACAACATTTTCGCCTCCATCGGAAATGCAGCCGCCACAGCCGGGAATCGATCTTGCGAACTGCGGGTCAGCAGCCGAGTAGCTCAGCCACTAGACCACCGCGGCGGGGCTGCCTGAAGTGGGTATGCACCACAGTTAATAGGTGATCACGAACAAGTTTTCTGATGGGTTGTAGTATTAGATGACTCCCTCGTTACGCAATTCACCTTGTGTGACGCCTTGCTGTTCTTTTGATGTTCTAAAACGCTTTATTACTCAAATTAACACGAATGCTTTTCCGACATCAAGCCTGCCTAAGGCCAGTTTGGTAACGTGTTGCGACCACTAGTGCATGTGGCTCCGCTTTTTTCTTCCACTCGAAAAGGGTGGCCTCAGCCTTGTGCATTTGTTCGTGCGACAGTTGGTGTTGCGATTTTTCTACCTCAAGGATGTGTGCCACCCATTTCTATTAGCGGTTCTTCGTAACCGTCTATGTTACCACCTTTCTTTTATTCATGTCACAACAAGCGTTGCTAAGGAATTGCCGTTGCGGGGATTCCTAAAAGAAATTGTTGATACTGTCAGTTTTTTGAAAGCCAGGTTTACCTTAGAGTATCTGTATACTATTGACAGAAAAAATTTAACCGCTGCACTTGTGAATAATCTTTTCCCCGAACCTGTTTATCGAAAGCCATATTCGCTTCTGTCTGGTCATGATGTATTATTTCGTGTACGTAGAATGTGTATATCTCCTTCAGCGAAAACATTTTTCTTTAAACTGCACACTTCCACGCTGCCAGTGAAAACGTGGCTGAATGAAAAATTAATATACGTACTCTGGACAGTGAATTGTAGACTCTGTAACCAACCTGAGACTATAGAGCATTGTTTTATTCATTGTCGTGATGCATTTTACTTTTGGGACATTCTAAAAAGAACGTTAAGAAAAGAACTTCCAATCACAGCCCATCGTATTAGGTTCCTTCCGTTCAAAAAGAGTCTGACTGATAGTACTCCTTACGACCTGTTTATGTTGTTAGGACTTTATTCATTATGGAAAAGTCGCATGATCGATAGACACGCCGAGCCACCACGGTCGACGAGATCTGTCTTCCGAGAAGCAGCTGCTCAAGTGTGCACTGTTGTCAAGACTTTTGACCCCGTTCCGGAGTGGCTTCCCGTTCTTGACGCTTGTGTGTGTTTGCCTGACTTCTGATGAAGTATGTTATGTGTACTTTACTGGTGATAATGTCATTCATTAAAAAAAGTGCATGTGGCTCAGTGATAGAACACTCGGCTGGCCCGCAGTAAACCCGTGTTCGAATCCGATTGTGTAACTGGTGTTTTTTTATTTACTACGTTTTTCTTTTCTTTCGATACTGCTTAGGGATACCGGCGGCGGCGGCGGCGGCGGCGGCGGACAACTAAGCGTCGCGCGTAACCCGTGTTCTGATCTCATACAGCTTTCGCTGTAAAATATGCTGCTGCACTATCATAACAGTAACATCTGGGGTTTTACATCCCAAAACCACGATATGAGTATGAGAGAGGGCTCCGGAAATTTCAACCATCTGCAGTTCTTTACCATGCATTGACACCGCAGGGGCCTCTACCATTTCCCCTCTATCGAAATACGACCGCCGCGGCCGGAAACCCGCGACCTTGGTGCCAGCAGCCGAGCATCCTAGTCACTGTTCTAGCCATATATATATATATATATATATATATATATATATATATATATATATATATATATATATATATATATATATATATATATATATATATATATATATATATATATATATATATATATATATATATATATATATATATATATATATATATTAAGAGAGAGAGAAAAAGAGCATAGTGTTTCTTATACAACTTGACCTAAAGAGGAATCTGGCGCTTGTGTCTATACGCGAGCTTCTTCAGCGGCGCTTATTTGAGGGTGTAAAACAAAGTGATATGACCCTATTTTCATTACAAACCTGCGTCATTTTTTTTTGTACGTAAAACTTACTGGGAATAGTTTCAGCGATCAGGAGAGGAAGGGAAACCAAGACATATTTTACCTCCGGGGTGTGCACACTGCTCTGTAATTACGTTCCAAAATCGGCGTAATGAATTAATTTTTACAACACTTAAGAGCGAACACTGTTGTTTCTACTTCGAAAGTACGCATTATTTATGTTACAGCGAAAACCGTTACGAGATCACGACTCTGGGCACGCGCTGTTTGTTCGCCGCCACCGCCGAAGTCCGTAAGCACATCGCGGGAAATTAGACACACACAAAAAAAAAAACCCTAGCACCAATGAAACAGTGTGGCTTGTACCAGCGTCTGTTGGGTACCTGCCCAGTATTCTACCACCGAGCCGGTGCTTGGGACTTGTTGGAAACTTGCCTTAAGCAGGCTTGATGTCGGGAAAGCAATGGCGTTAATACGACGTATAAAGCGTTTTAAAACAGCGAAAGAACAACCAGTCGTCGCACAATGCGAATAGCGTAACGAGTGGGTCGTCCAATGCTCGAACCCATTACAAAAACTTGTTCTTGTTCTCCTATTATCTGTGGCGCCTACCCACTTCAGCCATAATTACTCATCGTCGTCGGCCACTGCATTAACAATTGGCGCCAAATTCCTTGCAAGTGTTTAGTGGATACGACGCTTCTCAGAAGAATGTCGAAAAGTAGCATTTCGAATGCCGGCCTACCACCCAAAAAAAAAATATTAATGCCCTAGTGGGTATCAAGCAAGTGTGCTTGCAGTAGTTACCCGATGAGTGGTTTGAAATAGCTCGGAAAAGCCGCTCTTCTATAGCTTTCGATGTGACTGTGCTGCGCCTTTCGCACAGGCCTGGCGTTTTATGGAAATAACAATACAGTATTAAGTGAGAAACAGTTATCGTCTGCTGCGATGTCAGGGGCGTCTGTCCAAGTCGTCTGTTTTAAACACACCTCTCGTTTTGTTGTGAGGTCGAGTCAGAGGAGCGTGACGGGGTGACCACTTGGCTTCCCCGTATATTTGCAGTTGATTTAAACGAGTTTTGGTAAGAAGTGATTGTGAAAAAACTTGAACTCGCTGCAACATCCTGCACTGGCATGGGATGCTACATCCATGCGCAGTGGTGACTGAACGACACTTGGCTTAAACTGTCAAATATAACTTGTAAAGTTCCAACGTCACAGCAGACCAAGAGACCTAGCAATCTTCAGATTTCCTGAACAACAAAGGCGTTGCTTCAGGGCTTTGCACCGCACCCCACTACCCCCTCTGCGCGAAGAACGAAATTGACGCAATCTAATCTGAAGGCTGTATTTCCCATAAATCTGGCGCTGCTAACATGTACCCCCATTGGAACATGGGGGTACATGATCGCAGCACCAGATATGAGAGATGATTCTTGAGAGCGAAAGGAAGCGAAAAGTGAGCTCCGTAACTGTCTCATTCAGTGAGCGACACCTCAACAGTTGCTCACAAGGGATGGGGGTGAGGAGGGATGAAAAGGGGTAGAAGTAAAGGTGTAGAAAAGAGGAAGAGACGTGAGGTGGTAAGCCAGAAGAAGCGACAACAAACTGAGGGGTTAGGAGAGATAGGAAATATGGAAGCACGGTCACTGGAGTCCGAGGACGGGGCACACTTGCGAGAGCTCTTGTCGGCGTTGGTAGATGGCGTAGAGCAAGTCCAGTCGGTCAGAGCTACACTGTCGTCAAAGGTCGTCGGCGTCAGGAGTTGACGTAGGGCGAGCCCAGTCGGCCAGAGCTACGTTGACGCCGGAGA